>NC_050522.1:1649360-1675875 GCF_002922805.2 Oryzias melastigma | reverse complement strand
TGAGTGAGGAACCCATTATATACAGGAAGGGGAGGGGGGGGCAAAAGGACACAGGTGAAACCCGTCAGGGAGGAGTAGCAATCAGCCCAGGGAAAACACATGATAGAAATGTATTTTTAATAAACTTGGAGGTCTGCCATTCCTTTTGTTGTGTAACTTTAAAATAGAAAAATCCTTTAAAACTTTCCAACTTTCACAAACAGGTACTATTGGCATGGACTCTGACCTGCAACCATAATTTTTCACCTTATTGGTATTATATTTGGAATAATTCAGACATTTTATTTAAGGACAGAAGTATTTTTCTACAAAAATGGTTTGAAAACACTATTATTTTAGTAACGCAGCTGATAACTCCACATGGAAATGTAATGACATATAACTGGCTTCTTTCACATATAACCTGTCTGTCTCTCCTTGGTTATAGGATCTATCCCTGGTGGTCTCAAATTGCTTTGTTGTACTTCCTCACTTAATTTACCATGTTCTCCACCCAAACTAACAGATTTGTTTTGTGGAAAAATTTGTTTTTCTAAAGGTAAAAATAACAAAAATATTTCTTCACTATTTCTAAACAAGATTGCTCGGTTGCAACTAATGGAGATCCCTAATAAATAAATAAATAAATAAAATATCACTAAACCCCATGTTATTTCCTATTGGAACAAATTTGGTTATAAAATTCAGTGGGATAACGTTTGGACATTTCCCCATAAATATTTTGTTTCTAATAATATCAAAGAAATCTCCTTCAAAATTACTCAGAGATTTTACCCCGCTAGCACTTGTTTTTTTACAAAGTTTCAAAAAGATTTTGATTTGTACTGTTTTTTTTGTTTTTGTGCCATGTGTCGCCTGAAACTGTGCCTCATGATTTCTGTTATTGTACATTCATGTGTTCATTCTGGAAAGACTTCACACGCTTTATAGCAACATACCTAAGTTCAAATTATATGTTATTTTATGAACAAGTTGTTTTTGGTTATTTTGTGCAAGAAAAGGTTGATTCTGAAAAATATATTTTGCTTAATTTATTAATAATTATGGCTTGATATTATATACATAAATCTAAATATACTAATAAAAAAAAACGTGTTCTATGTTTTTCACCAAGAAATAATTTTGTATATCAAAACTATCGAATTGTTTACCAATACAAAAGCTGTTTGGACAGTCGAAGCCTGGTTTTGTTTGGCATCTTAATTTTTTTATTTTTCCTTATTTTTCTTTTCTCTGTCTTTTGTTACCCCCTGGCAAGGTCGAATTCATTATTTCTTAGTTTTCAGTATTGAGTCATTACTTGGAATGTCTTGTATGATTCTTTGTTTGTGCTACATTTTGACCCAAAAAAAGTTTTGGAAGATAGCCATAGAAACTGAAAACAGTGCAATTTGACCCGAGTCTGTTCAGGAAGTGTGGATTCCAACAACACCCTCTGCTGGACGAATTGAGGAACAGCAGCACTACAGTTGCTACAGTAAGTCATCGTTTTGGGGCATTTCTCACAACAGTAATTAAGTTTGCACCACTGCTAAGGCGTTTCTCAAAACAATTAGTGCAAATTGCAATACATGGTAGTTAATCTGCAGAAGCCAATCACTTTCTGAAAATGGAAAGTCAACTGCACAAAAGCAAGTGGGTAGCTCAAAATGGGGAGTTCATGCTTCAAAAGCAGTCATAAAATATCAACAACAGCCGATTTCTAAAATAAACACACTAAATCCCTGCCCTTAGATCAGGGGTGGGCAAACTACGACCCGGGGGCCATATGCAGCCCATTAAACGATTTAATCTGGCCCACCAAACTGAGGTAAATGTTATAAGCCTTGATAATGTTTTATTTTGGAGGTAATTCTGGTGTTTCCTCACAAATGTTACATGACAAATACATGGACCTTTGTATAGGTGCAGAAAGACATTCTGCATTCAAACTTGATGTCAGAAAATGTAACTTAGCTGAGTTTCCGTTTCAGGTCCACGTTTTCTGACTGAAGAGAAACTGTTGGAAGGATTCATAGAGGAAGACAAAACTGAGACTCTTTGACTTTTACTCCAAGTGTAAAAAGAAAAACAAATATGACAGAAAGAGTGCAAACTAACCATTGTTTTTCAGTCTCCTTCCTTAAAAAATCCGTTGTAAAACAATAAATATCTGAAAAGGTCAAGTTAAGGTTCTTCTGAGGATGAAACAGAAAACGTTGAAAGGAACCTATAAGGTTGTTAACCTATAAGGCTCTGAATGGTGTGGCCCCATCCTATATTAGAGATCTCATAGTTCCTTACCAACCAGTCAGAACACTTCGTTCACAAAATGCTGGACTGCTTGTAGTTCCTAGAATTTCTAAAAGTACAGTTGGAGGTAGAACCTTCAGCCATCAAGCCCCTGTTCTATGGAATAAGCTCCCAGCTCATGTCAGAGAGGCCAGCACAGTTTCTACCTTCAAAACTAGCCTTAAAACATTCCTCTTTGGACAGGCGTTCTGCCAGGCTAGTAATCAGAGGATAATTAACATAATGCTCCCATACTGTTTGAAGTTTGGGGAAATAATTATTATAATTACATATTTCTCCACTATATGCTTGATTTACTAATAATTTGTAGTTTCTATACATAATAACATAGAAGGCTGCTCGAAGTTAGAAGCTGGAGAAAGTATGGCGCACTGGGTCTCTGTCTTCTTTTTTCATCTACTTCTTCTCTCCTCTATTTTGTATGTTTTGACTTAGTTCTGTATGTCTTTGATGGTGCAGTATGATTCATATGTTGTTCCGTCTCTCCCACTCCCCTCCGGGGAGAGCGGGAGAGATTGCAGTTTCTGGAAGACTTATCGGTGCTCCTGATGAAGCCCCGCCCACCTGGATCAAGCCCAACTCATCTGGATCAAGCCTATCTTCTGCACTATTTAAAATGTATAGTTGTGGAGTGTAGAAGCTAATCTTTCTTTAACAGTTCTGGTATCTCCTGTCCGTCCTGGGATAGGATCTCTCCTTCATGTGGGAATCCCTAAGGTTTCTTCTTTTTTCCTGACTCAGGTTTTTAGGAGTTTTTCCTTCCCGGGAGGGAGGGTCTAAGGGCAGGGATAACCTTATTATTTAGTCTGATCCATTCATTCATTCAAGAGTAATCCTCTAAAAACCTGCACTATCTGGAGCAGCCCCTCCCATACCCACGAAAACGAGCGGTTGGAAACGTGCTGACGTAAGATCGATGCCAACAGCCCCCTCCAGGAAGAGTCTGCTCTCACAGCTCCGCCCCCAGACTAACACAACACTCAATTTCTCCACAGAACTAGCAATGATCAGCAAAAAACTTTAATTTTAGATGCAGAATACCGTATATCAAGAGTGTCAAACTCAATGTGGTTCATAGGTCACATTCAACCCGTTTGATCTCAAATGGGCCGGACCAATAACATCAGAATCAGAATCAGAAGCGACTTTATTGCCAAGTATGAGTAAACATATGAGGAATTTGTCTTGGTGATGATGGGGCCCAACGTGCACCAACACACCGAGGCAGCCATCCACGGCCCCAAGAGTAACTGTAACATAATAGCAAAATAACTTTTGGTCAACTTGTCATCTGTAGCGTTGTATTTCTTTTTTTCTCAGTTGGAAAAAATGCCTCAACCATCCTAGTAACCTAATCACCTATAATGACATTGTTTATAACAAATATTTCTTGATCTCTTGTTATGCCGGTCTCACATTTCCTTTGCTCCACCAAGTGGTGGAATTGCACATTGCTGTAATTTGTTTAAAGAACCATACCTTGCCCCAGGAATGGGGTAGACACCTGCTTTTTTTTTCAACATCCTTATACGTTTTTTACTTCCTGACTGGGCCGCATTAAACCATCTGGGCTGTATGTTTGACGCCCCTGCCGTATATCTTCCAGTTGTGTCCTGTCTTCAATAGATTCCAGCTTAAACAGGTGTTTGTTACTTTAGGCACGTCGCTCCTTTAAGACATCCCCCCACCCCCACCCCCGGTCTATCACTGAAGCTGCGTGTGTTTGTGTTGTGAAGCAGTGTAGCGATGGTCAGACCGACTAAAGGCAGATATATCATATGTGCGTCCATCTTTGAAGAAGTTTGGATTATTTTTATGGGAGAAATACAGAGACACGGATTTCTCTGGGATGACGTCCCGAAATGACTGCAGCGGCAGTGCAGTCGGGTATGAAAAGACTCATGAAATATAACTAATATTTCATAAATAATTTGTTTTTTATTGGTCCAAAGGTAATATATGATCATATGAGTTTGAGGGCACTGATGGCTGGATGTTCTCTTTCAAGATCTCTGTTATAGAGCAGAATTCATACTTCCAATAATCACAACAAGTTGTCCAGGTCGTGAGGCAGCAAAAGCATCCCCAGATCATCACACAGCCACCACCATGTTTCATTGTTGGCATAATGTTCTTTATATCTTCACACAGAGCCAGATAGGATTGTAATTTTCCCCCCTCTTGGTAAATAGATAGACCCTTTTGAAACCATTTTGTATTTCCTTGAGATGTCTCTGAGTGAAATGAAAATTGGTTTGATGATTTGACACATATGTGTGGGATTCATATGCAAAAAAGAAGAATAAATCAGGAAGGGGCAAATGCATTTTTACAGCACTTTAACTCTTGTGCCATCCTAGGCATGTTTACATTAAAAGTGGGGTCATCTGGACCCCATAAGAGAGCCCGGTGGGTATAGTGATGTGTCACTATATAGCACATCAATGATGTATATATATATCATGCTGGTTCACACCATCCACCCTCATGTTCTCCTTTACTACATCCATGACTCTCCTCTTGCTCCTCCTCTAGAGGACTTTCCTTCAGCTCCAACATCAACATCTTTCACCAACATAATCTTAGATTTATTTATTCCACTGAATCAGTTTGTGTTCATCACTCTATCACAAACACAGTAAATCGTATAGTACAGCTGTACACAGTTAATCATCACTACATAAAGATTAAAGATTTTTTCACTATAACTGTGAAGAATAATAACCAAGTTTGAACAAAGATGATCCATATTTTCACTCAAATGTTAACATGCAAACCAAAACTCTGTTTTCACTCACAGTTTTATTCATTATTGAGTTTTTAAAGGTTTTCTTAACAAATGAATTGGAGTTTATCAGAATGATTATTCTGCAGTTTTCACAGAAATACTGTTCATTATTACACTTTTTTATCACCTGTTTTTTGAAACATCTTTTTTTCACTTTCATATTTGCTGTATACACTGAGGGAAATACAGTAAATCTTTGTAATGCTGGCAGTTAACCACATTTAATTAATCTAAATTGTAGTGAAAAGAGGCAAAATTCCACGTAGATCCACTGCTTTATGGGTATATTTAATAAAAATAGTTTCTCACTTTTATACATTTTATCATTGGACGTCTGAAAGAGTCACAATCACGTTTATTTTGATAAAGTGCTCTTTGATACAGCAGTGTTCACTGAGACTCTGTGACAGGGTCTGTGGGCGGGGCCACGAGCTCCCTGCTCCGCTCCATTCTGATCATCCAATTACAGACAAAAAGATCCACGGAGGTCTTTGTTTTCCTCGTCTGAGCTGGAATCTGGATCAGAACTGGGTAGCTCCAATATTTCTCTCCATTTTTGTTGGACTGCTAATGTTAGTGGCGGGTGTGAGGGGCTGTAAGCTGGCAGGAGAGCGTGTAAACAGAGAGCTCTCAGTAACAGGAAGTAGAGTCAGGGTTGCTCCACCCCAACAGCCCCATCCACAATTCAGAGGCAAAATTTTGATGAACTCCTACCGCTCTGCAGAAACTCTTGTGCTAGTAAATGAGGTTTTCTTTTTTTTATTTTAGCAAAAAACATCTTATAATACTTAAAGGACCACTGACAGCAATGTGAAAATAGATCAAAAGATGATCAGAGTGGGTCTTTAAATGATGAAAAAGTTTGAGCTAAGATGAGAAACAACATCATACTTTAAGTTAAGAAGATGTGTTTTCATTGTTTCCATTTACTTGAAGCATATTACATTTATGACTAACTACTGACTTTGTCCGTTTGAAATCAGCTTTAATAAAGCACAATCTGTATTCATAATGTAAGGCATGTTTTTCTATGAAAGTTCAAGTGACACCAAACTTCAGGCAGAAACACTTCTAGAAATATGAGCAACAAATACTGTGTATCTAAAATACAGAAAAAATCTACAATAGTATCCTAAAATATTCCACTCCTAAAACCCCATCATCCGGATGAGTGTCCTTTGACAGATGTTTGGCAGTGTTTGCAAGACAGAAACATGCTGGGATTTCTGGGAGTCTTAATCTGTTCTATGTCTCTTTATTTAGTGATTACTGCAGGCCATAACCAACTTACACTGACAACTCTCAACAACAGCAAAAGAAACACTCCACAAATGCTGTTTTTAGTCTATTTTTTAATTTACTAGTGGATCTACACTCTTCAGATGCCTGTAAGTTCCTCCCTCCTTTTATTTCCCCTAAAATCCAGACACAACCAGGTTGATTGACAGAACCTAGGGCTGACAAGCGTCTCCGCCTGGTGTGCTCACTGAGCTCTGGACATTAGCGGATCTGAACAGCCACTCAGTCCAACTCCTTCTGCTTTTGTCATTTTTATACAATCTGCAACAAAACCAAACAGTTTTTCAGAAAAAAATGCTGACATTCTTTAATGGATGAATTACAAATGGATCAGTTCTTCTGGTGTTCAACATTTCCTCTGATAAACTGCTTTGGTTTGCTGTGGATGTCTGGAGCTCAGTGAACGCACCAGGAAAACTTGCTGGACAGCCCTGAGTTCTGTCAACACACTGTCCCTCCCAACTCCTCACAGGCTGGCCTTTGGTCAAGGACCCCTCCACGTCACCTTTTGACGTTTGGGGTGTCCCCAAGTTGTCATTTTTTGACATATTGGCTGTTCCCATTAAATCAAGGGTTCCCAACCTGTGGGCCGCGAAACCAGAACCAGTCCAGTACCGCGACGCATGGCACACCGGTATCCAGACCCAGTAGAGGTACCCTAACCCGACAACAGACCAGTACCAGATGCAGTGTTAGACACAAACCAGTACCGGGGTAAAGCTGGAGTGCCGGTACTGGGTTAGGGCAGGGGTCCCCAAACTATGTGCTTTGTCCCGGCCCCTCTACCAGAGATGCATGATCTTTTTTTTTCAGTCTGGTAATTGAATCGAGACCCACAGGACTTTTTATTCCACTCTTCTGCAGTCTGAGCTCCTATGTGATTCTGTGTGGCTTTCTGGAAAACGTTAAATGTTGAGTTTAGACTCATCCTGACATTTTTACACTTCTTTTGTTAGCCTACAAACGGACCCGACCCCACATCAAAGATTTTAACTGCTATGTGACCCTCACAGGTAAGTTTGGGGACCCCTGGTCTAAATTGTTCTTAGGTGTGTATAGGTGTGATTGAGGCCCTGCGACAGACTGGAGACTTGACCAGGTATGGGGGCGGCCGTGGTGCAGTGGTAGGGCGGTCGACTCCTGATCAGAAGTGAGCGGGTTCGACTCCGCCTTGCACGCCCATGTGTCGAAGTGTCCTTGGGCAAGACACTGAACCCCGAATTGCCTCTGGTGGGAGATTGGCGCCAGTGTTCGGCAGCAGAGCCACCACCAGTGTATGAATGGGTGTGTGAATGGGTCTGTGACTGTGAAGCGCTTTGGGCCCTCGAAGGAGGGTAGAAAGAGCTATACAAGTATACGCCATTTACCATTTATATCCTAAATTCACCCAGAACAGTCCAGGTTAGGCTCCAGGAGCCCCGTGACCCCGAAAGGGACAAACAGGTTTAGAAAATGGATGGATGGTCCTCAGAGCTGTGGGAGTTCACTAACATTTTTTCAGTGAACATTTTGAAAGCATTCCTCTCCGGCTTTCCTGTTCTTTCAGCTGGTCATCATCATGGTCCCAAACTGCTCATCTTTCTGCAGAAGAGACTCGCCCAGTTCAAAGTAAACCCACGTTTGGAATGAATCATTCCATAAATCAAAGATTTGAGGCCAGTGTCTTCAGTCAAATGAGTCATTAGCTTGTGAGGCTAAACAGGTTGATGTTTGTTTCCAGTCTTTAAAAAAATGTGTATCTGAAATAAACAAAGATTTATAGCACAAAATAATGAATTGAATGAATAATGAATTTTGTATTTGGGAGACAGATGCCTCAAGCTTCAGAAAAGGTTTCAGATAAGACATTATTTTTCTGGATTCAATGTTTTTGGTGAAGGCAGAGGTCACTCTGGGTTTCCTGGTTATGACGTCAGTGACAGACCCCCAGCAGAGCACAAAACATACGTCCGGGCCGAGCCGAACGGGAGAGACAAAGAAAGACCAAAACAGGATTATTGGAAAGCTGTGGTCTGTTTTTGTCCAGCGACCACACCCTGAGGAATTCCTGCTGAAAACAGACTTCATGCAAAGTTTTTTTCCACATGGAAACCTACACGTTACTAAATATGAGGTTTGGTTTGAAGCGGCTGCAGCAACATTACTGTTAAATCGGGCTCTTTGCTTTCACTAAATTTGGAATATTCCATAATGCATGCAGGAAATATAAAGTTTCAGTTGAATTAATAAACATTAACACATGATTTAGGAGAAAACAGCTTAAAGGAAAACAGAAGAATTACAAGAGAAAAAAAATCAATGCTCCTGGCTCTAAAACCTGAACGTGTTTATAGTAAAACTGCATTTTCTGTCTTTGGGAAATGCTGTCCATCTGTGCACAGTGGGCTCTGGCTCAGACCACCACCAGATTGTGAGAAACATTTGAGCATCCACTGTGAAACATCTTGACCTAAACAGCTCTGTTTTGCTCAGATTTTCCACTGCAGTCGGATCCTGTTTCTGTCTGCAGTGTCAGGAATGGTTAGGGCAGGGGTCTGCAACCTTCAGAACTTAAAGAGCCATTCAAGTCAATTTCTCATTGACCAAATCCCAATCGGAGCCACAAAGACTCACCACACCCTTTAGAAATACAAGTCTCTGATTTTTATTTGTTATTAGTACTATTATGATAAGATATAAATTCACTTTTTTGTATAAATAAAACATAAACATTAAGGGAAAATTTACTTTTTCCAAAATATAAAAAAAATTTAAAACTTTTAACAGAGGTTCACAAGACTTCCTTTCAAAATAAAATACCTTCTGTGTCACATAGGATTGTCTCAAAGCAGCAAATGTAGAAGAATTGTGTATTTAACAGTTTATTTTACAGTTTGTGATGCATCTCATCTAGAAATTTGGAAATACAACAAACTAAAATTAAATCAGAGTTCATTAAATGAGTCATACTTTATTTTTAGCCCATTAAGTATACTAAAAATTCTTGAATTTGTTCAAAAATAGAAAATCAGCCTTATTAGCTGGTACTGCTTAATTCTGTCAGTGTTTACTGACATCCAATTTATATACAGCGTTATTAAATCTGTCAAAAAAATGTATTTAGTCTGACTTGGAATACTTCCTGTTCTTCAGCTGTTTATAAATGACTTTTTTACCTTTGTACTCACTTTTTACTTTATAATTATTTTTCAAAGTAAAGAATCTTTCATTTATAATGAAAGAGCCACATCTGAGAGGTCAAAGAACCACATGTGGTTCCCGAGGTGCAGGTTCCAGAGACCTGCGTTAGGGGAACCTCACCGGCAGGTATTGACCAAAGAAAACCTGACATGGATCAACATGATGAACAACCTGTGGGTCTAGAAAGACCTGGGCCAGCTCACTGTCTATCAAACAGAGGAAACTTCCTCCAGAATGGTTAAAAAGTTCCATCTTCAGAAATCAAAGTAAAATCTTTGTCTTTACTCTTTCCCTGACAGTGGAAGGCTCTGGTTCAAATCCCACCTGGTTCTTTCTGTTTGATTTCCCTGTTCTCTCTGTCCATGTGAACAAGGTTCAGCTAAAGGCTTCACAGGTTGATCGGTGACTCTAGAATTGTTCCATGTGGTTGTTTGTCTGTGTGGCTCTGCAGTGGACTGGTGTACCTCACAGCACCCCAGCTGGGATAGGCTCCAGCATCTCTGTGGCCCTTCATCAGAATAAGTTTCAGGATGGATGGATGACTCTTTGGTGGAGGAGTAAGAAGCCAATCATAATCAGAACCCTGCCTTTATATTCAATAAAGTTTGTTTTTCTGCATTCTAGACATTTCGCCAGCCCACCTCCGCCCTGTTCTCCTCCCGGCTCTTGGGTCCAGCTCGGTCCATCTGAACCACCATCAGTGTTCGGGCTCTGAGGTCTCTTTACTGGTCCAAGGTAATAACTACCATGATGTTTCCAGCCCAGAGCCCAACTGCCAAAGACCTCTGACTGTTTATGCTTCACTGTTAAATCTTTCAGTCCCACTTTCAGGATGTCTCCTTATTGAAATAACAGATTTGCTGATTTATTAACTCTTTATTAACTTCTTAATCTCCCTTTGTTAGTGTCTATGTTTAAATGTGTTTTAACATCCACTGGTTTGGTGAGGGAGGAGGATGTCTGCATCATTGAGCTGAAGCTGAGAACTGAAAAGTGCTGAAGTGAAGATGAGCCTCAACAGAATAGAATGAAGCAGGACACAATGCTAATCCAACTAACATGCAGAACCATAGACATGTGGGGCAGAGCAGAAGAACCTGAACCCGCCAGAATGTCCAGACTTTTGTGCAGAATTGTGAAAGAAAAATCAAATCTGTATTTAAACATAGATCTTATTTTAACTGGACTTCTACAAAACCTTTGAAGGACTAAAGTGCCTCCGTTTCTTGGATTTTTGCTTTTCCATCATGAAGCTCCAGAGTGATGCCAGTCCAGAAAAGTGCTCACCGCAAAAGGAATGTGTCTGTTGGAGGACAAAAGCAGGTTGGGAATGGTAATGCTGCTCTGAGAGCGCCAGGCTTAAGCGGCGGCAGGACGGATTTCCTGTCTCCACAGTCACATGACTCACAGCTTCACTCTGTGCTGCTGCGACCACAGACGCCTGGTTTCACTGGAGATCACTAAATGTTCTGCAAAAAGACCTCTGGATGTGACTGAGCTGACAAAACTGTCTTCAATGTAAACATACATGGCTTTAGTTTTGTTTTATAAGCCACATTTAAAAGTTTCAAGTCAAAGTTTCCCCTCTTTTACACTAAATTTTATAGCCAAATGTCCAAAAAACACATATTCATCCGTTTTAAAAACTTGAGGAGGATTTTCCCCAAATATCAAAGTGACATTATAGCGTTTGGTCTGTGCTGATCATCGTCCTATAGACTGTATCAGAGAACTGGACCAATTGAGTGTGATGTCATCAACAGAAAGCAGCTTACCTCCAGTTCCAACCAAATGACATACATTCAGTCACCATTTTTTTGCAATATGGACCCCATTATGTTAAAGCCAGAAGATAATCGGGTTGGACACCAACATTTGGTTCCATGTAGGAATCGTTATGATTTACTTGGTTCTACAGAAACCAAAAGAAGCTGCTGCAGTCAGTTCCTCATTTCGGTGCTTAGTTTCATTGAATGTCTATTCGTCTTAGGACATGTCAATCACTTCTACTCTGTTCAGTTCTTTGAAGTTCTAGACAATCCTTCTGTCTTTCCTGTGACAGTGGGCGGGCTCATATAAGACCTCTGATGTGCCGAGCACGAGAGCGTACAGCGCTAAAATGTCGAGACAATAATAAAAAAAGGTCTCCTAATTTTTCTCCCTCTCGGGTTAACATGGGACAACCTTCAAACTCAGTCACAGAGACAAAGAAACACCGCGGAAGCGGCTGTCATACAAACACATCCCCCCGAGTGAGATCAAAGCCTGGTAACCCCTCAGCCACGGTGTCTAACTCAGGATCACGTTTGACAGGCGGCGAGCAGTAAATTTGCCATGTGGTGAAAGAGGGGCGGGCCACCGGTTTAGGGCTCGGAGGTTGTGGAGCTCTGATTTAATGTAAAAATGTCAAAAAGCCATGACATCCAAAAACGTCAATTTTTGACGCTGAGGTCTGAACCATGTGTCAACATGGGAATGAAAATGTCTTGATTTTGGAAGATCTAGGCATTATTTTTTATTACTGAAGTACCAAAATTGGCACCGATTAGGAACTGAAACCAAAATCAAAGGGCCGCTTCGGCACCGGAACCTCATAAAACCCAATCGGTGCCCAACCCTAGTCTTTAAGCAGTGATTGGTCCAAGTCGATCTGAATCATCGTGTCTATGGCAACAACTCTCACCAATCACGAGGGAGCTTGTGGAAAGACCACACCCCTTCCTGTTGAAAGCAGCCTACAGAAAATCAGTTATTTATTAAGGCATCTGATTGGTCAGTTTATAACTTGAATAACTTGCACTACAGAAAAATATCATGGAAAAAAAATCAAGAACGTGTAAAAATTCTATCAGATCAAGAATGATTGTTCAGACAAAAATATTTCTCTAGAAGTTTATTTTGGCTTCTTGGGGATAGTTCCTGTTTGGAAAGCCTGGGGGCGGAGTTTCTCTGTTCAGTTCCCTTATACAGTCAATGGCTTTTCTCCACTTCTCTATAAGTGGTCGGTACAGTTTAACCTTAAACTGTCCCTGTTCAGTGTGTCTGTTCCATTGATTTGATGTTTTTATGTTCCAAACAACTGATTGCTTTTAAGTAACCTTTTATTAGTGTTTTTATGTTAATGGTAAAAATAGAAACAAAAATAAGTTGATTATGTCTGATAGTGAGCAAATGATGCAGGAAATCATTCCAGGAAGAAATAGAAAAGGAGTGACATCGATGCAGTTCTCAGGACACGCTAAGTGGTTAATGATTTCACGTCTCCTACACACACACACACACATGCACACCAATGCACACTCAACAGCTCTTTCAGACTCACTGAAGCCGAGTGTTTTCCTTTGCGTTGCCATAGAAAAGTTAAACATTTCAGTCTGTTCCAGATGAGTGAACTAAACTATGACTCACGCCGATCCCTCCCAGTTCTGGAGCTCATGCTCGCACAGCGTTGGTCCTCCTGACCGCCTGAAACACACGTGTTCCCCCTCAGACGTCAGGGATGATCTCAGGGTCTCCCTGTTGTGTATGGAGAAACCTTGTTTACTTTCTGGCAGTGAAGGACTCTCAGGAGTTTTATTGCTTGTTCATGAAGTGGGCGGGACTTTCTCTGAGCCGTATGATCACCCTGACGGCTTCCAGCTGGTGGTGCATCACAAACAGGTGTTTATGCGCCGACTGATGGCAGCATCCTGAGGTCATCGACCAGTTAGCTCAGGAATCCAAGCAGACAGGTAGTTTAGCTCTCAGCTGTGACCCACAACTGATTATTGAGCTGATCACATGACCTCTCTTTGTTAAGAAAACTAATGTTCACACTTGTTTTCATATATTTATTGAAGTTCAAATGTCCAAAATCCAAATAGACATTGAGATGAAGATTATTCAGTGATGTTTCTGAGAAATTTCAATAAAATCCTCATATTGCAGACATACTCCACTATAAGCTCCTCCCACTTCAAACAAGCCACTCCCTCTAGCCCCGCCCAGTAGCTTTGGTTTGTCACATTCTGTACCATCAAAACCTGCAGCTTCTGCTGATCATCTGATCATGACATAAAGGCATATGACCCCTTGTGACCTGCCCTACCTGCCCGCCTAACCATGAGCCACATTTAGAGGGAGGGGGGTGTCAGGTTTCCACCTCCCAGAGGAGGAGGGAGAGCACCACATTCTCCTCTGCAAGAAGAAGCAGATTCGGTCCCAGCATGTATTCAGGCTTACTTCTGTTAAAGATGATGTAATTTGAGTCCAGACTGACTGTCCCTCACTGAGGGAGGGGGTCAAAGGGTTTGACCCCTGGAAAAAAAGAGTCAAGTTGAAGATTGGTGTCTTTTCTATGACTCAGTTCAGCTCAACTAAGAACAAAAGGCTAAATTCCAGCTGTTTGGACCAGAAGAGAAAAGCTGTTGCTCCAAACAGCAACGTAGGAGGCTGGCCCTCCTGCAGAGGGAGGGACCGGGTGTTCAGAGAGCATGGAGCTGCATTCACCACACACACACATACACACACGCACACACACACAGACAGAGGCTCGACAAAGCTGCTCACAGGCTCAGAGAAACAGAGGGGAGCACAGGAGAGGACGACACGCTTGCTGAGTAAGTTGTTGACTCTCAGAGAATGGGGATTCTATGCTCCGCCGTCGGAGTTCCTGAGTCTTTCAGGGAGAGTTTGTGAGTTTTCACAGACTTATGCTGACTTTCTGCTGATGTGAAGCACAGAGCAGACTCACAGACAAACACTGAAGAGACCAGAAAAGGGGAGAGGGCAGCAGAGTGCTTAAAAGAGGAATGCTGGGGCAGTGTTAGCTAAATTCCTAAACGTTAAGCTGAGCTACAAGTTCATGCGTTATCTGATTTCAGAGGTTCTGGTTCTCAGCCTCTCATTTCATGCCTTTGTGTCTCCTTGTTCTCATCCTGCTGACTGTTCCAGACCGTCAGACCTGCTGTGGAACCAAAGGCAGACAGATGATGTCACCAAAGCCCTGACAGCAGGGAGGTTTCCAACATCAGATGCGCTGACCGCAGTGGAGATAGGATGAGCCTCAGGATGTTCAGGAGGAGGTCTACAGGTGATCTGGTGCCAAAAGACATCACTGAGATCTTAGCCAGAGAAGCAAAGGCTCAGCGTGCCCAGAAGAAACAAGCACGGTCTCTAGGACAGGCCTTCAACTGGCTACGGAGAAGCACGAAGAGGAAGAAGAGCGCTGGACCTAACCGTGTTTTCAATGACGCGACGGATAACTCAGCAGGACTTCAGAACCACGACGCTGCCAAAGGTCAGTGAAACCGTTCAGACTCATGTTAAAAAATATGTTTTAGAGACAAATGAAGTTGATTCTGAGTCTGTGGATCGTGCCATGGGAGTCTGCTGAGGTTGAGGTGAGATCCCCGTGAGGGTCAGTCTGGTTCCTCCATTCTAAACTCATCTTCATAGACCTGAATGTTCAGCAGGAGAATGAGGAGAACCTCCAAACATGATCGAAAGTGATGCGGTCTGCTGCAGGATTGAGAGCTCACTGAAAGTCAGTGAAAAGCAGTCCCATACCATGACACCACCTCCACAGAACCTCCCTGCTGGATCAGTGTAGTCAGAAAGCAACAACTGCTGTTCATCAGCAAAATGTAAACATCTGAGAAAGGTGATTGTTCCCTCCTCAGTGCTCCTCAGTCTGGTGGTTCTCCCCATCAGGAGGAGCGCGGTTCCCACCACACGGTTCTGTTTACATCCCTACAGTCTGGACCCTTCCTCATCAGAGGAGCGGTTCTTCTTTTAGCTGTTTGCTTTAGAGGGGACTGTTTCCATTCAAAGCCGACTGCATCTCCTCTTCTCACACCCACTCCTGCTGTTTCCTTCAACCACATTTATAAATCTTCTCCTGTTCCTCCGCCCTCATCTTCATCACCTCCATGTTCAGCATCCTCCTCCTCCTCCCTGTGCTAACTTCTGTACTCCTCTCAGAGTGCTGGGGACTTTTCTGCACCGTGTCTCTTATCCTTTTCTGTTTTTGGATCTCATTAAATAAGAACATAACCATGTTTGTTCCTGAAATGGGATGAAAACAGTCGACAATGAGACGGTTTCTCTTTAGTCTGTAAATACTTTACTGAAATGAGCTCAAATGTCTCAGGAAGCCACAAATATACTCATGTTCAAATCTGCTTTTATTATGCTGCATATTTGTAGAGACATGTTGTGAAAACAGTGTCTTTCTCAAACACTTTCAAGATGACAGAAGCAATAAAAGGAAAATTAAATGAAAATACCAAAAACCATTGATGGTAAGCATCCTCCAGTTTGAAGATGCTCACTTTTTTCTTCAGTAAAGTGTCTGCAGGAGTTTTTCTCCCACAGTTTTCTCCCTCAGCAGGATGAGTTTCTCACAGAAATGTTTCCAGTCAGCCTCATTTGCTAACTTGTAGCTTTACCTCTTTTGCTGAACGGGACAGCGATAAACTGCAGAAGGATTTGTTTTTCTCCTGGATTAAGATGAAAGTCAAAACAGGAGCTCAGGACATGAGTGAGAACATCTATGATTCTGTGAAGATCACACCCAGAGGATTTGAATTCCTTTTTTTTTTTGTTTACTGATGCGTTTGCTGTCAGCAGCTCAGAGATTAGCCCCCCACCATCCACACTTCCTGTTTTTGCTCTGTCTGTGATCCAGCTCTTCATCCTTTTCTCTTCAGTCACTGTGCGTGCATGCGTGCGTGTGCATGAGGCAGGGGGTGTGGGAGGCGGTCACTGCATGAACTGACTCATGCGTTAGCAAAGTATCCCATGAAGTTTGGGTTTGGTAAGACCTTTAGTTGATTTCACTGTAATGCTCCTCCAACAGAGGATGTGGTTTAGAGCTGATGCTTCCATTCTGTGGGAGTTGTGTACTTTTGGCATTTTTGCTTGTGAATTTTTTGGAACAAAGCAGTACTCAGTGAAGAACAATCACGCAAACCTCTGACTAGTCCAGAAGAGTCGGATAAAAACATTTGTTTGTGCCTGTTGATCATTTTCACTCATCTTTTAAGTTAATTCTAAGGTTAATTCCTCATGAAAAACACCCCAACGCTGCATTTTGATGCATTCATGCATTTCTGAGCATTCCTCTAAAACCCTGCGCTCTGAGCACCAGCCCCTTCCAATCCAGGAAAACGAGCTGGTTCTCACATTGTGACAAAGTGAGGAACAGCCCCTTCGAGGAAGGGTCTGTGCTGCCAGCTCCTTCCCCAGGCTAACACCCACACACACTTTCTCCACAGAGCTGGCGGTAAAACAGCTTTCATTTGATATGTGCAATATGCACATCCAACTTTGTAAAAGTTCTGATGTTGTTTGTTTTTGTGGGCGAAATGTAGACACTGCTGAGGATCTGGAATGATGTCATAAAATCGGCAACATTAAAGTAAATAGTATATGAAATAACTTACATTCCAAAAATAATGTGTTCCTTCCTGTGCCAGCGGTACATTTTTATCATAAATATGAATATAGTTTACTCTGAAAGGCTCAAGATTAGCATGTCCTTCACTTCTTCAGAATGAGATATATATTTGAATCTTATTGTTGTCAGTAGATTGACTTTGTGGATTAAGATTAAAGTGAGATTATATTTGAATTCCTTTTTGTTTGAAAAGATGCAGGAATGAAATAAAAAAACACATCCCTGTTGCTGTTAATTCAAAATTTCTTTTAATTTTTTTTAACTCCAAAACAAGTTATTTTTGCGTGATTTTGGAGCAACCAACCTTACATGCCAAACCGTAACCATGGCAACCTAATGTACTTTACAAAGAAAAATAAAATCTCATCTTACATCATATATGACATGAACTAGAGTGGACTCCATAGTGGTTAGCATTCTCAGAGCGAGAAGGTCATGGTTCAAATCCCGGCCGGGACCTTTCTGTGTGGAGTTTGTATGTTCTTGGGGGAGTCCAGAGAAAACCCAAACATGAATGTGTGGCACTGCAGTTTCCTCCCAAGCTTCAGAAGTTACTGAAGTTACTCCTATGGTGTTTGTTTGTTTGTGTGGGTGTGTGTGTCCTTGCAACAGACAAGCACCCTGTTCAGGGTGTACCCCGCCTTCATCCAACCGTAGCTAGGATAGGCTCCAGCAGCCCTGTGACTCCAAAGGGGAATTAGTGAGTTCAGAGGAGGGATGGTGCTTTTAATGGTATCACTTCCCATTAATTATAATAAAACACAGTTTGTATGCAGACACAGACATCAATCAATACTTGATGCATTTAGACCAAATTTGGACGAGCATTTCCTTTTGACGTTTTTAGTACCTGTGTCAGTTCTTCCATTTAAAAATGTTCAAAAATTGTATCAAACCATTTGTCCGATGTTGGTGGAACTGGCTTTTTGTATTATTGTGTTATAGATTTTTAACCTCAGCGTGTCTGGAGTCGCCTTGAACCTGTGCTCCAGGATTATGACATGGAGTCAAAAGGTTTCTGAGCCTTACACGAGATTTCATATTCAAACCTACAAACTTCACATACAATAATATTCACCATTTTGACACTGAAAACTTCCAGCTGATTAACTTATTCTGAATCATTTTAGAAATGTGAATAGTGATTTTCTCTGTTTCATGAACACCATGTTCTGATAACCCTTTGGTGAGAGATGCAGGACTCTAGTTTTTAAGCTTTCAACTGTCTTTGCTCTTTTATTTCATTTCTTATTTAACCTTTGTTTATCTATACAGGAAACATTAAGAACAACATGTTTATGTACGACTGTGGCCCTTTGCAGGGCCCACATTTATTAGACAATGTCGTCATCAGCACTAGAAAAGAGAATGAAAGTTTAGGAAACCCATCCGTCCACCGATGGAGATTCCGACACGTAAAGCCACAAAAGTCCTGAAGGATCTTGAACATTTATTCCTGACGCCCACGAAATATCGTAAGAAGGAATCAGAGTTTCTGTTCATCTGCTCCAATCACAGCATCAAATGCTTCTTGACTGCTTTCATGATTCCAGTGAGAAATAAAATATTCTATTAGATCCATTGTCTTTTATCTTAATTTTTATAGAATTCCTATGACTGCAAGATTGTGCTAGACTGAAATACAGATATCTTTTTCTTCCTGCAGTTGTGTGCAGTACATGTGTGAGTGTGTTTCCTGGAGTGAGGAAGTCTGAGTCGGGAGTTTCACTGACGACGCTCCTCACTGTCTGTCATAATAGACCCTGACTTTCTCTGTATGATCTGCAGCATGTTTTCATGCTGCCCTGCGAGCACCAAACATGCTGCAAACACCATGCATGCATCACGGCCCGCCTGCAGGTCTGCATCACAGCCATCAGCCTAATCCTGAGCACAGTTACTGGTCTCTTCTCAGCATTAAAGCTAAGCCTCTGCGCCAGTTTGGAGACATTTGGGAAAAAAAGTTTCTTGTAAATTGTCTTGTGCAAGACAGTAAAACTTAATGCTTAATACTGCTCCTTAATATTGCATAATCAAACCTGTCACCACAGCGGCGTGGCTCAGTCACGTCAGCTCTGTTCCTGGCTGAAGAGCCAGCAGAGGATTTACAGAAGCTTTACAGAGTTCCTGGAGAAACGTTAAAAAGAAAAACATCTTTGTACCTGTAGAGTTACAGAGACAAGCTTTAGCGTTACAGAGTTGTTACAGAAACATTAACTCTTTAACACCAGAACTCCAATGATTATTATTTTTTTGATTTACTATAAGATGCTTTTGTCCTTCAGAATCTACTGGATCATGTTGATGGCTGAAAAATTACAGTATGTCAAAGATTTTGTGTTGAAACGTCACTGGCGACGCCTCAGGTGGTAAAGGGTTAAAGAAGTGTTACAGATGCGTTACAGCCTCGATGCAGTTGACAGTTGAATAAAGGAAGATCACAGAAGTGGAACTAGATAAAATAAAGAATGTTGGACTCTTCTGCAGCCTTGTTTTATACATTTTGTGTAACTTAGTGCAAAAGTGAATCGGCTGGGTGACTCAGTGGGCTAGGTGAAGGGCTGACACACAGGAACCCTGGGTTCGATTCCCAGGGTTGTCCACTGATCCCCACCCAGATTGGGTCCTTAGCCAAGACCCTTGATGCTGCTGCCTAACTGGGTCCCTGTGCCCCTCAAGTACAGGGTTGTGTCAGGAAGGGCATCCGGCGTAAAAACTCTGCCAAGTCACTGATGTGAAACAGTGAGTGCTGTTACGCTGTGGCGACCCCAAAAGGGATAAGCCGAAAGTGAACTACAGTGCAAACGTGAATCTGTTTCGCTGTCTAGTTTATGGTCCTTTATACAGTTTCTCTTGTTATTCTTTTCAGGATTTGTTATTTGTTTTATTTTCTTGAGGCTTTGACATGACTGTCGTCTTTTTTGGGATGTAAATAAAGTTGGAACAGATTGAATGGCATGTAAAAGATGGTTATTCTTTATTGATCATCCTCCTCCTCGCTTTTCTCATCCAATGGAGGTTGGACTGCCTGAAATCTGTTCATGTGATCAGACTGTACTCTGACAGACTGAGCAGACCTGAGTCCACGGTCCAGAACGATGGCAGAACTTCCTGAACTTTTCAACTGTTCAAGTCCGGTAAAATATTTTCAGAACTGTTTTTTTTTTTTTTTGATGAAATGCTTTTGTCATGCAGTCGTCCCTCTGGTGAACTTCTGGGTTTCTTTGGTATAAATCTGCTTTGAGTTCTGGACATTGTGATGATCCACAGCTTCTGCTGAAGTGAAGGAACTCTGCAGTCCATCACTGACTGTTGGCTGAAATTCAAAGATTTTTTTTCTTGCTTAAAAATAATCAAAAGCCTTCTTTGATGTGCCTGGACCTTTGGGGCGGGGCTTAAGAGCCGTGTGAGAGGGTCTCAGGGTGAGTCTGGATGTTATGTGATGTAGGGAAGAGATTACAGCTCATCACAAAGGCCTATTCAGCCTAACAGGCTCTCAGAGAAAACTCTCAAGGCTTTTTTAATTAAAGCCACTCCTCGGAAACCAGGAGAGTCTGTCTTCTGCTGGTTTTTGAACGCCTCTGGATCTGCATGTCATATTGCTGAAGGTCTGTTGGTTTTCTGTGGGTGTGCTGGTTCAGAGCGGGTTGCTGTGTAATCAGTGTGTTTATATTTACGCCAGCGTTAGGCTTACGGAGGCACTACACCACTGCTTATTACCTCCACACTCGAGCACACACTTACAGGAGCCAATAGAGGTCCAGCAGAAACCTGCTCTCTGAGGTCGTCCCTGTCATTCCTTCTGCACATAGAAAGTTGCTCTTCGGCTGCTCTGAGCGGCGGCCACAGACCAGAACACCATCAGGGTGTGTATGTTCATAAACTGCGACACAGATTACAGACCCGACAGAGCAGCAACCATCTCATTACACAGAGAGCGATTAAACAGCGTTAGCTTCATTACAGCCCAGCTCTGGAGCTGCTGTCAGGCAGTCGGAGGAGCAGCAGCGGAAGCAGCCTGAAAGTTTAATGTGGCATCAACACAGGTAACCTTACCTGTGTAAGCGGACACTCCATCCATCATCGTCAAAGCTCCGCAGGTAGACGTCTCCCGGGTGATGGCAGAGCCACATGTGACCTATAAAGTACCACATGTACGCAAACATCCTTTCCCTTCATGATTATTCTCTGCTGCTCAGAACGTGGAGGCCTTCAGAACCCTTTAGACAGAATGAAGTCACTTTTTTATCAAGCTCCAGTTTGTGTGAGTTTATAGAACAGTTTTTGCTTGCAGCTGCGTGGACCAGCTGGGGCGGATCAGTGAAAGCTTGGGGTGGGGGGGGGTCTGTCTGAACAGCAGTGGATTCACTGTCAGGCGGCCTCCTCCTAACACCACCAAACGGCTCCACGCCTCCACGCCGCCTTTGTTTTGTTCTGCAGGGGTTAGAAACATTCGGTCTGACCAGTTACTTCATCTGTTTACGCATCAGTGTCAGGGAGGCATGCAGACTGACTTCATATTTACCAGCAGACTGAACTCACCTGCTGCACCGCAGCGGCCAGCAGAGACAGGATCGCTTCCCGTCACCTCTGCTGACCTTGCTTTTAGCAAACAGGTGTGTTTCTTTTTTAAGGTTTCACACTCGGTCACACCTGTGAAGGTGTGGGTGAGAGGCATGCTTTGATTGGCTGTTCATGGAGAGGGTTAGAATCTGTTTGTGTCGTTGAAATGTAAACTTAGTGTGAGAAAATAGAGATGACTTTTAGTTTTACGGCTGTGAGGAGACGTTGGGTCTCAGCTGTCCTAGAGTGGATGGAGATGATTCTCTTTACGATCAGTCCCTCTATCTGAGGAGGCGGCAGAGGTCCTGGGTCATGTGAGGACGCTTTGGCGTCCAATCAGAGCTCAGAGAGTGAGGAGCTCGACTCTGACAGATCTCTGTTTGGACCTGGTTCCTCTTTGGTCATGTTTCATTCAAGTTCTAATCCATTTTTTAATGATGATTATGACGTTTTTATACAAATTTTAAAAAACTGTGTAGTTTTTTAGGACATAGTTTCTGCAGAGCGGCAGGAGGTCATTAGAAATTCACTTCTGAGATGTGGGTGGAGCTGTTGTTGTTGAGCACTGCAAACAATTAAAATATCAAACATTTAACCATACACTTGTTCATAAAGGAAAAAAAATCAGGTTGTCATAGCAACAGACATGATGCTGCAACAGGAACCTTGTTGACAGCTGCTCGGATGATTTAGTTACCAGCTAATTCAAGTATCACTCATAAATCCTCCCTAATCCTGCACAATCTAAGCAACAAACTTCTGTCTTAGCTGCAGAAAATCTCTTCTTTTTTATAGCCTCGCAATAATTGCACGGACATCTTTTGTGTTTGTTGTAACAAAAGTCATCAGGATGGACTTTCACTTTATGTTAACTAACTCAAATCTGGCTGTCATTTCATGAGTTTGATCAAATGAATGTTTGTCTCGACTGTTGGCTTTCTGCGGAGTTTGTTTGGTAATAGCAAAGTCCAGCCACAAGATGGCAGTGCAGAGCAGATTTCCAGCACATGAAAACCTAACCAAGACTGATGTCAAGGTCAGAATTAAAAGGAACATGATAACTTTGTTTTCATTTCCAGTTTACCTTTAAATATGTTCCATTCTTCAGTCTCAGAGTCCGTCTTCCTAAACCCAAGGCCGTCCTGACTGAGACCACTTGGATGGTCACCGTGACAACCACTTTCTCCTGCACACAGGTGTCCTTCAGCTCATTTGCAGGCAGACTTGCTCACTCCTGCTGGAGCCTCCAGTCCGTCATGGAAGTTGGGCGGGCTTTGATCTTTTGCCTGCTCCTCTCCGTGGATCTGGGTCACATCTGACCTGCTGGTTGCTGCGAGGTGAAGGCAGGTGTTTGAACATTTGAACATCACAGACCCCCCCACCACTGCATTCACAGCACAGACGTTCTGGGTGCGGTTCTGATGGGCTGCATTAGGAGACGGCGTGTTTTCCTGAGTCCATTATCCGCGGATCCACTTACACTGAGATGGGAATATTGTGCGGCACGCCTTTCCCTTTTTTAAGCTGTTATATTTCATGTTTAAAGATTCCACAGACATCCCATTGACATGCATCCATCCCTCCTCCAGAAAAAAAAGAAACGAGGTTCTGGAAATTCTTTGCCCTACTTCCACCCCCACACCCCCGACACAGTAAATCTGCTTTTATTGGAGCCTCTTTTTTTATTATCTCCCAGCAGTTTTCTGCACATCAGAGGAGAGCAGCATAGAGGAGGAGGAGGAGGAGGAGGAAGAGGAGGAGGAGGAGGAGGAATAGGAGGAGGAGGAGGAGGAGGAGGAGAGCACTGACCGCGATGATGAGTGTGGGGCTTCATCTCCTTGCTCCTCATCATCACTCTTCCCCTCCCCGCCATCTTCTATTTTTTCCCTCCATGAAATCTGGGTTTCATAGGATCTTTTTCAGGAGTGGATCACATGAGTCTGTCCCCTGTTGATCCAGGGATCTGGGATCGGTTTGGCTGTGAACAGCCGGCGGGGGGGACACACCCAGCAGAAACATCAAAGCATTCATGAAAGTTTAGCTGAGAGAAAAGAGGTAGAGACGTTCCTGCCGTCTGGTGTGAAACACCCATCTGCCTGAGCATCTATGATGTTCAGAGCAGCTTTGATCTGTGACACACTTTCCAGCTGAACCCGAGGAGCTGGAAGACAGAGGAGCCGCTCGCCTTTAAATGACGTAAATCACTTTTCTGCTTAGCCTTAATATGAACAATTCCAGGAGCCTGTTAGGATCAATAAGGAGGTGTGAGTGTGGAGCATCAGAGAAGCTCCTGCTGATCACATCAGGAGCGTGTCTGTGTGGGCGGGGCACCTGCACACATGACCGCATGCACTCATTCACACGCTCAGCAGCGCTGGATGAGGCTGGAGGAGCGGCCGCTCAGCTCACAGGCATCTGCTCTTCGTCTCGGTCGCTGGAGGCTGTGTTCATCCCAGGACCGTGTCGGTGGAGGTTCAGAGGCGCCACGGGAGCGACTGAATCAGCAGGACGCAGTTCGGCCGCTGGGATCTGGAAGTGTGCAACAGATTTTGACTCATGCCGGAGAGCAGAGGACTCAGGAGGAGGAAAAGCGATGTAGTGTTTCAGGGGGAGGAGATAGTGGACCCAGCTTAGAGGATCCTAGAACTTCTCAAGATGGGCAACAGCATCCGCAAGTCGAAGAAGAAAGTCCAAACAGAGCAGAACTCGTCTCCATCCCTGAGTCTCAGCCTCAAGAGGGGGAGATCCGGCAGCTTCTGGCTGCTGGAATGTCCAGACAAGCTGAAAGCAGGTACCACCAAAGCAGCCGTTGGTTTGTTTGTCTCTAACTCCTGCTGTGGGTGATTGTCAGCCTCCTGTAAGCGTGCACTCACCCCTGTGCATGCAGAGGGACCATATTCCCATGCTGACTTCACCTGAGTCAGCTTCAAGGATTGCTGCTTATTGCTCGGGTGTGCAGAACGGAGCTATTTTCTGTGGTTTTTGTGCCGCTCGTTTGTTTCCTGCTTGCTGACAGGTGCTGTTTTGGTTCTGGACCACACGTTTATACCTCAGCTCAGCTCTTCTTGGAGCGGATCGGTTTGGAAAATCGGACCCGTGTTATCTTTAACTGCTGAAGTCTGCAGGGAAAATCACTGTCTGTGTTAACTGGAAGCAGCAGACAAACAGGTTCATCTCCAATGATTGACAGATAAAGAGGTTTTCACTGAGCTGCTGCTGAAGTCTGAGGAAAACACCTCTGAAATCAGGACTTTTGGTGAAGATCAAAGATGTAACTCGATCAGATCTTCTGGTTTTAATCTCATTTCAAATGTATAGAACAGTCTGGCTCTGGTTTCACCCTTTAACACCTGAGGTGTCGTCAGTGACAGTTAAACACTACATTTTTAACATTCTGTAACTCTTCAACCAGTACCATGATAATTCCAGTAGATTGGGATTATCTACTGGAATTATCATGTTAACGGTTGAAAAGTTACAGTAAATTAAGGAACACAAACACTACAGCTCTGGGGTTAAAGGGTTAAACGTGATGAGTCAGAAAAGTGGGAATCTTTTCATGAAACATGGTCAGAGTTTGGTGTTCTACAGTGATTGTTGTCATCCGGTCTCCTGGACTCGCCGCCTCATTCAGCCAAAGCTTGTTTTGAAACCGGCGGCGTGAAGGCATTCCTGCATTCCAGCTGATGTTGTCACGCATGAGCAGCTGTCCAACAGGCAGCGTCTCACTTATCAGCTGCGAGGCTCGTATCTGACGGTGGATCCCAGCAGCGACAAGAGGTGATGAGCGGTCTGGATTTGTCCAGATTGACCTTCTGTGTGATGTTGGAGCGTCCGATGAGTCTGAGCTGTGAGGTTCCTGTAGCATCTCCGTGTGGCTGTGATGGACTGCTGACCTGCCAGGATGCACCTTGGCCCTCTTCTGATGACAGCTGGGATGGACTGCAGCTCTCTGGCAGCCTTCAGAGTGCAGGCGGGGTGGGGGGGGGTGGAAAATGGATGGATGGATAAGCCATTTGGTGATGGATCTAATGCACAGCCAAAGCAGAAAGCTCTCCAAGCCTGAGTAGTTAAAGGTGCGGATGGTCAAACATGAGCTTTTGTTTCACCAGTGTGTCCAAATATTTTAAGGTTATCTGAAGAGAAGAGCAGAAATAATTAAAGAATCCATGTGAGCTGAGGTCTGTTGAAAAGCGTGAACAGCAGCAGTTGCAGATGTTTCCTAAAACCTTCTCCTAAAGCACACGTGTCAAAGTCAAGACCAAATGTCTATCCGGCCCTCCAGATCCTTTTATTGTTATTGTTATTAATGACCCGAAGTTATTGTGCGCTCATTTAACTTGAATAATTTTGACAAAAAATATTTTTATGTAGAGTAAAATATTGAAAGTTATTTAAGGTTTAAGTTGATTTATTCTGTAAAAATATTCCTGCATTTTTTATTATTCATAATTATGTTAAAAAGTTATGGTTTTAAAGTTTAAAAAATTGGTATTCTGCTAGCTTTTTGGAATATTTTGACATTTACTAAAAATATTTCAGTGATATTTTGGAGTTTAGCTAATATTTTAGCTACATGCTAGCTGTTTTGGCTAATTTACAATATTTTCTGTATGGTTGGATATTTTGAAGTTTAGCTAATTTAAGTTGAACCTAATTTTTTTCTTTTTAGTTTTTATACTAATTTGGAATTTAGCTAATATTTTAGCTTTCTATCACCTTCAGCGTTTTCAGGTATCAGCTTCAGAGTTTTAAGCTATTGATTTCAGCGTTTTCAGCTATCAATTTAAGCATTTTAAGCTAATAACTGCATCGTTTTAAGCTATCACCTTCATTTTTTTCAGCTATCAACTTCAGCATTTTCAGCTATTAACTTCAGTATTTTCAGCTATCACCTACATCATTATCAGCTATCAACAACATCGTTTTCAACTATTAACTTCAGCGTTTTCAGG
>NC_050522.1:1634631-1648059 GCF_002922805.2 Oryzias melastigma | reverse complement strand
TGACATCAAGACAAAATAACAAAAATAACCAGGAAGTGTGCAGAGAATTAAACATGTTTGTCACAAAGATGGCTTAAAACAGAACTTTTTTAAATTTAATTTGGTCGGTTTATGACGGCGTTCCTTAGATTAGTCTATTTTTTAACCATAATGAGGGTCTGTGCATTTCATAACTAATTGTAACTTTGGTTATCTTTGTTAAAATAACTTCATCACAGTCTCACTCTGTCTCTTGTTTGATGGATAAATTATGTTTAATTAACTCGTATCTGTGTGTGATCTGTAACTTTAAAAACTTTAATAGTCTGAGATGAAAGATGTGGTAGAGTAATGAAAAGAGGAAAAGTTAATCTAATCAAGTCATCAAAGAGGTCTTAACCCCAGAGAACTCATTTAAACTTGTCTTTATGAATCTGGTTTGTAATGACTTGCTGGGTTTTGGCACTAAAACCAAACCGCAGGCGTCCATCGTCTGCCTCTAGGGGGCGCCCTGCTAAAAACAGAACCCCAAAAAAGATTTAACCTTTAAACACTGGAGCTCCAGAGATCATGTTCTTTGATTTACTATATCTTTTTAATTGCTAACACAATCAACATAATTCCAGTAGGTTAAAAAGTTACAGTATGTTAAAGATTTTGTGTTTAAGCGTCACCAACGACACATCAGATGTTAAAGGGTTAAACACAGAACATAGGAGGAAAACACCGGAAACCAGTAAAAATTGAAGACCTTACATCATATGTGTCAAAGTCAAGGCCCGGGGGCCGGATCCGGCCCTCCAGGTAGTTCTATGCAACCATCCAGATCATTTTATTTCATTGCTATTAATGACCCAATGTTATCTTGAGCTCATTTATAACTTATATAATTTTGGCAAAATATATTTTTATGGAGGGTAAAATATTGAAAGTTATTTAAAGTTTAAGTTGATTTATTCTGGAATAATATTCCTGCCTTTTTATTTTTCAGAATTATGTTAAAAAGTTACAGTTTTAAAGTTTGAAAAATGGTCATTCTGCAGCTTTTTGGACTATTTTGGGATCTACTAAGATTTTTTAGGCTCATTTGGAGTTTAGTGAATATTTCAGCTACATGCTAGCTGTTTTGTTTAATTTAGACTTTCTTTTTAATTTTTTTTAGGCTGTTTTGTAATTAGGCTAATGTTTTCTCAGAATAAGGATTCCTGAAATGCTGCTGTTTTTTTGGAGATCTGAGATCTTCTTATCAGTTTGGTAAAAACGAAGGAAGAAGTTTTGCAGATGTTTGCAGCCTCACATTCACAGAATGAGCTGTTGTTTGGGAGGTAACACTACGCTCATTCACTTGCATGCTGATTCACTCACATTGTTGAGGAACACTGTTGCTTTCACTGTCAGAGTGTCAGCCTCAGGTTCACTGACGGAAACAGAGTCCTCATATCTGCTGAGATTCAGATGACCTGCGAGGCCTTCACCCACAGGTCAAAGCAGAGGTTTGTTCATGGTTTTGCCCATGTTTGCAGCATACTCCATCCTGTTAAAGTCCCACTGCCATCATCTTTTGATCTGTTTGAAAGTGTTCTTAGTGCTCTTTCAGTTATGATTACGAGGAGTGGTTGGAAACCAAAGAGGACATGAAGTGATGGATTGGTCCTCAGGAAGATAGTTTCTAAAATGTACCTCTGAGGTGTGGGCGGGACTGTTGGTTCAGAGCCGCAATGATTTCCCATCATTTCTTTGTTGACACTCCCTCCAATCTAAAGTTACTGACCTAACAAAAATGGTGAGCAATATCAGAGCTATCCAGCTGTACAGTTCTGATCTGTATGAAGTTGTAGGCAAAAAGTGTTTTTTTTTCAATCATGCAGTGGAGTCTGCTGAAAAACGCTGTAGACTTTGCAGTGAGTTTTATTGAGACAAGTGATGACATCAGTGTACATATTAGCTGAAATTCATAGCATAGATAGCTGAGATAGCACACAAACCAAATATAGTATAAATATGGATGTAAATGTTTTTAAAAATGTAAAAGCTTTTAGAGCAGTGTTTAATAGCCTCTTTAAATATGAAAGTTAGAGACTTAATGTCTGAGACAGTTACTGTAGTTCTACACAGCAGATCGCTACACTGATCCATTCATGTGCTGAGAAAGAAGCAGAACAAGAGCTGGCTGTGTCGGCGAGCTCTGGAAAAATGCAGCATTTCTCTAATTTCCAGAGACAGCCATAAAAAGATATAAATTACATTTAGTTTGAAAGGACTGCCATGTTTACTCATTTGGTGATGATAAAAAGCAGACACTGACATCTGAACTCTCACTGAGAAAAGCAGGAGGAGGTTTAGAGTTTGAGCCTCGAATGCAGCAGCTCTCGATTGTGAGGAGGATGATCACATTTCTAATAATTCAGAGTTTGATCTCAGAGTTTGATGATCGTTATCTGTCACAGTGGAGCGGGTCAACTCGTTCTGATCCGAGAAAAAGATTTGAGATGAAAGAGAACATTTGAAAGAACTCCTTTCGACTTTCAGATTTAATGACCACATCTGGTCGAGTCATGAACCGTACAGTACATAAGAACTGGTCTAAGAGACTCCTCCCCCCAACGGACCAAACAGGAAGCACCTGTAGACTTCTTTTGAGAAATTAACAGTTGTTACTCAGTTGTTAGAGTATTTGCCAGCCAGTTATTATCTGCAAATAATCATAATATGAAATCACATGCAAAATTGTACATTTAGAACATTTATTTTAACCCTTTGGAACCTAGAGTCTAAAACTCAGTTTTTGCCTACTTTTGAATTTACTTCTGTATTTTCAATTAGAAAGACTCCCTGGTTGCTTATTTAATTTCATTTTAATCAACACGACCTCTCCTATGTAACATTACCTTTATTTTGTCATCTTTCCATGTTATATTCACACACTAGACATAAAATCATGTAAAAACATAAAATTCCATTTGGAACAATGTGATTCATTTTGCTGTGGAAACCCCAAAATGTTTAACAAATTGTTTTTATAACATAAAATTAAACTTTTAGTTGTAATTTTATAAAAACAACAAGAATAAAATTTGTCAACAAACTAATCAACATGTTTTTGAATGCAAACACAAAAAAAAATCCTGGCTAAAGTCACACCAGGCAGCCCAAAAAATAACAATTTCTCACTGTTATCTATTTGACATTTTTCCTAGAATTCTATTTTTCTGTTTTTCCAGCTTTTTCCTTTTTTTTCTCCTAAACTTTCTTTATTATGCTTGTGAAAAATAATAAAACAACTTTTATGGGAGAAGTTTGATCCAGCTGGATTTCAGGCCGGCTGCTCACAGGTGGGGGTGTGTCTGTCTTCTCTGAACTGTTTGCTTCCCGTGCTGACAGGGGGGCGGGACTTTCGCGGTGAAACGTGGAGTTTCCTCAATTTTTAGACAATGCCAATGCTCGTTACTGTGGAAAATTCATGTAGGTCCCCATCCTAAAATAAAATAATGGTTGGTTTCCTCATTGTTGGAATTTTCATAGCTTTGTTCCACCTTTCATAGTAGGTACACCACTGCTGCATTAGAGCTGTCAGAATGACGTTCGTTCTTTGTCATAATTATTAAAATAGAAAGACGGTTTTGTTCAAAAACTACAAATAAATGCCATATTATCTCTTTAATCAAAGAAAATCTCAATCACAGAATTTTAAAAAAAGTTTACGTTTATTTTAGACAGAGTTTTATTACGCTGATCTCACAGCTGCACGGCAGGACGCATGTGCCTGATCATTAAAAAATAACAAATTAATTATTTTTTATTAATTGTGACATTCACAGCCCTAATATACATATAATTTAAGATTAAACTGCATTTCTGAATACTTCTTTATTCAAATCAAGTTGGATGCGGAGCAGATAAAAACCTGCGCTTTGAAAAAAAAAAAAAAAACTGCCATGAGCGAGCCAAACTTTTCTTTCTCTGCTACAGTTCTGGGGCATCCACATGTAGACAAATAGATCCATGAACATCTTTGTTTATCCTGGTCGGAGCTGGAATCTGGATCAGAACTGTACAGCTGGATGGTTCTGATATTGCTGTCGGGGGTGCAAGGTGCTATTAGCTAGCAGGAGAGAGTGTAAACAAAGGAATGATGGGAAATTAGAGCAGCTAACTTTTGTGCCAATTGTCCAGAATGGTGTTTCTAAAGAACTCCTGCTGCTCTGCAGAAGATATGTCCTAAAAAAAGACACAAGTTTTTGATTTGGGCTAAAAACTGCTTTGTCATAGTTAAAACTGGGAACGCTTTTACAATAAAAAAGTATTTCTGGAGTCAGACTTTTACATGTTCTTGATAACCGTTTTTAACTGACCAATCAGAAGCTTCAATAAAAGTAGGTCGTTCTACGTTAATCATTCAAAATGTTTGATTGACAGATTCTGTTGGTTCAACCACTGCTGAGTGACCACGTCTAGCTCCAACATGGCGGCGTCCGTATCATGAAATAATAGCATCTGAATCATTGACAGTAAAAATAATGGACTGAGCGAGCAATGAGGTCCCCCATTGGAAATGCATTACTTCCTCTCCTCGTGAAAGTAGGCCGCCGCTTTCACCGTCACTTCCTGAAACGGATATCGCCATTTGCAAACAATCTTCAGCGATTGGTCTGAGTCATAGCTGAGTCATGGAATCTACAGGGAGTACTGTCGCCAATCAGGAGTGAGTTTATTGCAACCGTCCGCCTCTTTCCACGCCTCGACCACGAGACCGCGGATGTAAACAGCTTCTACTTTAATAACGGCGGCTCGAGAGAATTGTACAAGTCATTGTTGAAGCCTTTGAGGGAGAACCATTCCAACATTTGATTCTGTCAGCGGTCCTTTTGGATTTACTTACATTTATTCCTTTTTGTCGAGATAAAAGGAGCATTTGGGTGACGCTGCGCCCAAACTGCGTGTGTCCCCCTCACGCCGCAGCCTTACTTCACATGCACGGCCACGTTATCGTCTGCTCAGATGCACGTGAGAAGCGCGTTCAGCGGTATTTAAAATAAATAACCATCCTAACAAGTGAACAGCTGGATCTTTTTTCTGTTTGAAAATACGACCAGGTCCTTTCAAGTTTGTCTCGCGCTCCTCAGACGGCTGCGTCTAATTCAGGCTGAAGCTGGAAAAGTGCGGCGAAGATGAAACTTTGGTTGGTGATTTTATGCACATATATGCAACTTATAATTTATAAGCTACAATCAAAACAGTGAAATAAAGAAAAACGAACGTTAAACAAACAAAAAAGTCCAAAGCACATAACCTCAGAGTGAAATCTATTTCTACAGAGTAAATCCTCATCTAAAAATGTCGACAGCATGCTCCTCTTGTTGTTTTAAACTGCTGCATCGGTACATTCCATTGAGGAAAACAACAGTAGGACAATGATTGGTACATTGTTGAATTGTAAAGTAGGTGTTAAAAGGTCTTCACGGACCCATTGATGAAGTCTGCTCCCATTGGCTACCCGTCATCTGTCAATCAAACCCCCCAGACGGTCGACGTCAGACCCACAAACGCTTATTGAGCCATCTGATTGGTCAATTTATAACTCTAATAACTTGTGATAATGGAAAAAAATCTTTAAAAAAAAATTAGGATTAGAAAAAAGAAGTTAATCAGAAAGCAGCAGAGGAAGAATGATTATTCTGACATATAAAATGACTGAGAAATAACTGTCTGTTTCTCAATGTAAGTCAATGGGACTTTGGCCTTTTTGGAACCCAGTGGTACTTCCTATATGGAACACGGAAGTAGGGGGGCTTGCTCTGTCCAGTTATTTTATATACAGTCTATGGTCTGAATGAACTTCATGTGGTTGGAGTCGAAGGAACACCGTTTGCTGTGGGTAATGTCACACTCACTCAGTCCAGTTCTCATGTACAGTCAATGGTTCTTGCCCCAGAAAATCAAGACGCTTGAATATACCAGTAATGAAGTATCCAGAGACTCTACCAGGATTTCAATTAACAAAACCTCAAACACATTTTATGATCCGAGTTTTTATTTTTGTTGGATCTGATGACATGTTATCAGGTTTACTGGGAATGGCCAGTTCCTCTGACATCAGCTGTCATGTGTTGGGTGTGAGCTGAGTCTTTTACTTGATCTGATCAGAACCATAGACCAGCGAGCACAGGTGCTTGAGATGGACTGATCAAACGTGGACTCTGTAGGGGTGCAGATGGAGGTTAGTTCCTATTCAAACCCTTCTCACATCAGAGTTTAGGATGTTTTCTCATATACTGTGTTTCAGTTGAGCTGGGGGGGGTACAGCATATCTGAGCGCCTCATTCCTGTCCCGTCCTGCTCAGTAAAGCTTTCACAAAGGTCTCTCATTAACTCACTAAAGGAGGCTGTTTACCAGCAGGGTCACACGGCTTCAGAACCTGCACCACCTGTTATTTTACTTCCAGCTGTGGATTCTGAGGAGACTTTCTGCTGCAGACGGGACAAGCGCGCTGAGGTCCTTCGCTCTGCAGGTCTTCCTTATAGATATGTTTTTATCAGTTGGAGCATCTGCTCATGTGAGCTGGCCCTTATTTGCTCTCGTACTGGAGTCTCTTATTTGATTATTTTGCTTTGCAGCCCTTTAGTTTGCCAAACTGGCCTCTAATTTTCCAGGGTCGCTCAACACACGTCTGACTTCCCTCCCACGCAGTATTTGCCATCAAACAGATTTCTAATCTTATTTTGAATCTGCACGGCATGCTCTGAACGGGGCCGAGTCATCCAGCACCAGAAAGAAAGCTTCCAAAAACTCCCATTGCTTTATTTTGGCAACCTTAAAATGAGAGTGACTGAAAAATAAAAGACTGACAGTTGCTATTTTTACTCAGCTGAAGTGGCAGCTGTAGCTCAGAACCTTTGCAGAAGCTCCTGAGGTGAAGCCTGTCACCTTCACTCGCATGCAAGTCTGTTTTAAGGATTAAAGAGTGCAGCTCAGATAGGATTCATCTCCTGGGAGTAAAGAGAACCACACACAGCTCTGCATGCAGAATCAAGAACCAGTACTTGTTGATTTGAAGCTGTTTATGCTGGAGGGGAGATGATCCCAACAGCAGCTGAAACATTTGTTGGCATCAGCGGTGGAAGAGATTAAATTCAGGTTCAATCATGTCATTAAACAAACTTCCATCATTTAAAGGTGAGAACAATTAATCAAAAACAAAAAACCTCCAGCAGATCAGATCCTTCCTGCTTAAGCTGTTGAGTTTTGTCAACATGCCGCACGGTTTTATGCCCTGCAGAAAGTTTTCAAACTGCTGATTATTTTGTAACACATCAAACCAGCAGATAAACACTGATAGTCTCTGTGGCATGAAGTTAAAGCTGTTAGCCTCATAATTCCAAATGGATCAAGGACGTTTTCTGCGAGTTTCATGCCCAACCCTCTAACACCACAGCGTCACCGCTGACAGCAAAATCTATGTTCTTTGACATGCCGTCACTCCTCGACTATTTATGCAATTAATGTAATTCCAATGCAGAAAAAATAACCTTGCACTGATTTTCAAGTGATAAAATCACCTTGCAAAAGCGTGTAAAGCAGAACTTCAGACTTCTACGCGCGTTTGCATAAAGTGGCTGTTTGAATGCGCGCCGACGCAGCCGCAGTGTGAGCACCTTTAGAAATAAGAAAATTAAGCAGAGTATAGTTTGTCACTGGTGTATTCAGACTGGACACATATGGCCCAAATAAAGTGAACCAGAGTTTGTTTCTACAGATAATGCCGAACAAATTTTCTGTCTGAATGCGCACAAACAAATCTTGGTTCTGGACCAGGAACCGCTCTTAGACCCATCTATCAGGGTGGTCTCGGATATGTCCAATCAGAGTGGTTCGCTCTGAGATTCCACAGTCAGAATACATTTGTGTTTCTCATTTTTTCAGCCAGTTCCAGTGTTTGAGCTCCGAGACCGAAATAACTGAACCAAAGGGGCCATCGTATAGCTGACGGTCACGTGACATAAACACCTGTTGGTGAGTCGCGGACAAAAATGCAAAGCAACGATTGTCATGTTAGAAAACAGGAAGTAATTGGTCCAACTGATTAATTGTTAGAGCGTTTTTAACTCAGCTATGAACACTTATTACTCCCTTTTCTGTGTCTCACGGGGTGTGGCTGTGACATCATCCTAAGCCCTCTGTTATATTCTCTTAAAAACAAAGCCATAACACCACAACGATGAGACACAGCAACTCACTGAAAGTGTGGTTGGATGAATTTAGGACCATCAAGACAACTTTTAACGTGATCCACATTAATTCTCACTGTTTTCCTGACAATCTATGTCAAAAACACTTATTCGGTACCTCGCTAGCATAGCATATTGTAGCGCCCCCAGTAACTAACCTTCATGCTCTCGTATGGGGTCCAGATGACCCCACCCTTGTTTTTTAAGTTTCTTTGGCTAATTTAGCATTAGCTAATATGTTAGCTGGCTATCAGCTTCAGTGTTTTCAGCTATCAGCTCCAGTGTTTTTAACTATCAATTTCAACATCTTCAGCAGCCAAATTCAGCTTACATCATTCACACTAGCATTATTGCAGGTAATGCTATATATCTAGTTCATAATTATGATATAAAGTTATTGTTTTAAAGTTTTTATAAAAATGTAGCTTTAGAGTGTTCAATAAATTACCCTGTTCGGCCCCTGACCTAAGGAGTGTTTTGGATTTTGGCTCCTTGTGTGATTGAGTTTGACGCGCCTGCTGTAGAACCTCCATCTCTCTTTTTGTTTCGACCCGCCCCCGTAACTGCTGGCCAATAACTGAAGAGATGTTTAGCCACGTGGTTTTGTTTACAAGGTTTGACCTGGAACAGAAATCTTCAGTAGATGCCAGTCTGACAACATACCAAAGGTAATCTTCAATACGTGGACTTCATCCAAACCAGCGGACTTTCCCAGTTTGAACATCTTGTTCACAACCTGGTGCGTTGTGTAGATGAAAGAACAAACACTTTATTTTAAAAGTCACAAAAAAAGTGTTTTCCAACCTCCAAATAGGGTTTTTCTCCCTCATATTATGACTCTGACCGCTGAGCAAATCTTCAAACGTCAGAACATTTGTGTCAGAGGTGTTTCTGCACATCTGCCGCTGTGTGTAAGCTCCGCCCCAATCCTTTCATGGACAGGGTTGTAATCATGACAGACACGCTGTGAGCTAGCAAACCTGCCACAAACAGGCGGTCCACAGCCGTTCCAGAGGGGATGCCCCCACCCCCCATGATTACAATTCAACCCAGCGCTTCTTATTTTCTCACTGCTATGCTGCTGCAGCGTCCCACCCAGAGGAAATCAAAAATAGCAGAGGTTCAGGGGTAGTGTCAGAAATCGTAGGCAGTGATTTATGTTCTGTCTGTGCCCTGGACCCCTCCCTCCTGGAGTTGGTGCCCTTCCTCCCCCTCTTTGGTCTTCCTCGGTCCCCCGTCTCCTCAAGTGCCCTTTATCACAAGTTCTGCATACTTTTTTCATGGTTTCTCTGCCACATTCAGACATTTGAGGAAACGTTTTGATGTTTCTCTAAAAGGTTCTTGAATGTTCCGGCATTCCTGAGGGTGGAGGTTGACTCTGCTGACCGCCTGTCGGTGGAGGAAGCTCATCCTCAGTCCATCACAACACACCCTGAAGATAAGAAGAGCAGCAGGGAACTGAAGAACGACTTAAAAACATTTCTGTCTATGTTTTAACCATTGACTGTACATGAGAACTGGACTGACTGAATGTGATGTCACCCATAGAAAATGGTTTACTTCCATCTCAAACCAAATTAAGTCAGTGCAGTCGTCATTTTTTCACAATACGGACACGGCCATGATGGAGCCACACGTCAGTAAGCAGTGATTGGTCTGAGTCGGTCTGAGTCATCATTTCTAACCACTAGCACCAATCAGGAGTGAGCTTGTTTGAAGGCCACACCCCTATCACTTGAAAGCATGTCAAGTGGAATCTGTCAAACGTCTTAAACGTTCAGTGTCAGACCGCCTCCTTTTATTGAAGCATCTGATTGGTCAGTTTATAACTTGTAGAATTATCAAGAATATGCTAAAAAAAAAAGTGTATCAAAGCAAGAATGGTTATCCTGAACAGTGCTGGGTGATATGGAAAAAAATGTATATCACAATATCAAATATTTGATATCACGATAGCGATATACATCATGATATATGACAATAACATTTATTTTCAGGTATTCTCTGAAAAAATGCCATTGCTTACTTTTCTGAGTATTTTAAGTAACAGATAACTAAATAGTCACATTTGAGAAACAAACGTTTTAGTGCACAAACAGGGCACTTTAAAAATGTGTTTGAAGAAAAACACATTTTTGCACCAAGTTCTGCTAGAATGATGTCAACTGTTTAAGAGTTATCATAACCAAAACAATACAAACGCTGGAGCTAAAGCTCCGATGTTAAAGCTAATATGTTTTTTTTTCTTTCAGAACTTAAGTCAGTGAGCGCAACTTCTGTCTCATTTTTTGAACTGATAAAGAACCTCTCGCTAGTCTTACTTTGAAAACATTTGTTTACTTCTGGTGACAGTCGCACGGCACATTCGGCTTTAGAATCCAACATTATTCTGTATTCCAGAGCAATAAACATTTGATGACACTACTATATTTATAAGGATAACTAATCAGCGATCTTGGACGTCGTAAACTTTCGTACTCTAATTTTCAGGAGCAGGTTGTGAGAATTCGAGTACCCTGATACTCATTATAGCTCTATTCCATAGCTTGACTTATCTCTTATTTTTGTAATTTCAAATGTTCATTTTCATGGACTTTCCTTGAGTGATAGAAGGTTTGTTGTGTTAGCATCGGCGCGGGAATAGCCTCCTAGCATAAATTACATATTGCTGTCTTCTGCTCACTAATTCTGACCAATAGAAAGACTGAGACACAGCTGTTTTTTTCTCTGTAGAAGTCTATGGGATTTTGGCTTCTTGGAGCCAGCAGGTAGTTCCTGTTTGGAACACCAGGGGGAGTCCAGTTCTCTATATACAGTCGATAACTTGAGCTCAAACTTCTATCAGTTTTAGTTTGAACAAGGAACCTGGAAACAAACATGCCGATGCAGAAATCAACCCAAAATCTAATCAGTCAATGAAGAAATGTGTCTTGATTCAAACCTTCTAGTTTTGTTTGAGTCAACGTGATGTGTTAGTAGAAGGTGATGAAACATTTTCACATCCAGGTGGGGAACTTTAGACATGAGGACAAGAGAATCAGCTCTTTAGAGTTAATGCTCAAACAGAGGAGAAATGTCAAGAAGGAGAATTGGATTCAACATTTTCAGAGGACAAATATGAAGCATTAAATTACTCGATTACCCATAAACCTTCTAATGTTCGTTTTCTGGTGCTCTCTCTCTTCCTGACATTGAAACCATGGCAGACGCCGTTCATCTTTGCTCCTTCACTTTCGTTTCTCTCCTCGTGCAGCAAATCAAATGGAGAGCTGAGAACAGGAGAAGATGCAGCTCGTGGGCTCAGAGATGATATTTCCAGTAAGACAGTGTGTCAGCGTCTGGCTCAGGTCTGCTCGGGCTTCTTAGATTCAGATCCACGTTTGACTCCTCTCTGTTCAGCATCAGAACAAAATGATGACACAGCAAACCTCCTGACCAAGTGAGCGGCTGATTTTGCTGACTCATAGTTGAGGTTCTGACCTGCGGAGGACCAGAACTGTTTCATGATCAGTAACAGACAGGGCAATCAATTTAATTATATTGTGATAATACTAATTTGAAAAATACAAATAAAAGTGAAAGTGTAATTTACCAAAATATTTAATATAGCTCAGACTGCAAAAATGTTCTTTATTTTTTTTAAAGCAGAAAGGAACTCACACCAGGTTGAACGCTCTGGATTGTTCCATTCTTGTGCAGGTGTGAAAGCTCACCTGAACTCTGGAACAGACCAAACAGAAGAACTCTGATCCTCTTGGATCCATCCCTGATCCACAGGATCTCTGTTCACTTCAGGGAGAACCAAAGTGCAGAAATGACACAAAGAGAACTGATGACATAAATACAGGAAGTTATGATGACCCAAACAAACTAAAACTGAAGAAAAGACTCATGAATTTATCTGATGGTAAATGTGGTGCAGAAAGGAAACATCCATGGTTGGCGTTTTCATTTTTGATGTCACGCTTTGGCTGACCAGAGACCAGAAAGTCCAATCATCTTTTCATCTATTATCAAAGTGTTCCTAGTGAACTTTTATTTACATTTAAAATGTTTATTAGGGTAATTTGTGTCTTTCTGGCTCTAAAGGGAATCTGGTTGTTTATCGTCCCTTTGATCGCTCTTTTTTGGTCTGTTGAACCTCCCAGAAAGTCCACAATTCTGCCTCAGGTTCAAAGTTGCTCTGAAAAGAATTTCAGACGAAGTGTTTGACCTTTCATAAGGAAAGCAGGTTCCTGTGGAGCTGTGAGTTTCCAAAATCACCATGACGCAGTTCAGAAATGCTGTCTGCTGTTCTGCTTGTTCAAAAGGCCTGGGAGCCCCCCCACCCACCCCAAAACCAGATGGTGTCTCTTTAGGCCCTCTAATGAATATTGATATGATGGGTCTTAGTTAACAACGGGGGGGTCAGAGACCCCAAAACACTGGGATGAGGAAAGAAGGTTGGTGTTTAGGACCTTCACTGTCAGAGAGAATCAGCTCCTTCATCCTCATGAGCCTCGCCGTCTGCATCACGCACGGCTGCAGGCTTCAAAACCGATCAGAGCAAATAATGGCTTCAGATGCGGCGTGTCGCGGAGCTGAAAGTGATGTGAGAGTAGCTGACAGAAGGAAAACAAGCGTCAGGTGTGAGCAAGATGGACGGGTTAAGCTGCTGGATAATCCTCTGGCATGTGTCCCAGGTCTAAAGCTGTCCTCTTCAGAGTCTACGTTCAGGCCGGCCTCACATGCCGGTCTATGAGATTTTTGGTAAACTTAAATGGTCATAGAAATGTTTTCTTGATTGATAAAGTTTTGAGTGGATTCAGTTTTTTTCATTATAAGGAGTCTTCAAAACTCCATGATAACATTTACATGCAGACAGCAACAAATCACGGCAACAGACAAAAAACTGTCAATCCTAGAAAACATCCAGAGAGTCCCGGACGAGCCCCCACTTTGTCTCAACCCGACCCAAACCTTTGACCAAGTAAGAAAGAGGGAACAGATTTGAATCTCATCATACATTTATGTAATGGACACCACAAAACATGAGAACAACTAACTCGTTCAGCCAGGTATACGAGTCCATGTCCTTCCCATCAGCTCCAGCCAGCAATGAAGTCTGGAGACGGGAGAATATGGAATGGGCTAAAATAATTTTGTGTTATGCTGTAGGTTGTGTTTTCCAGTAGTGAGTTTGGCTAGTAAACACCAGGGAGGTATAGATTTTTACTGGTCTGA
>NC_050522.1:1634163-1634556 GCF_002922805.2 Oryzias melastigma | reverse complement strand
CAAAAAACTGTCAATCCTAGAAAACATCCAGAGAGTCCCGGACGAGCCCCCGACCCAAACCTTTGACCAAATAAGAAAGAGGGAACAGATTTGTTATGTTTGTTTGTTGTGTTATGCTGTAGGTTGTGTTTTTCAGGAGTGAGTTTGGCTAGTAAACACCAGGGAGGTATAGATTTTTACTGGTCTGATTCACTCAACGCACAACCTCTACTTTCACCAAAACAAACACAGTAACCACAAGTTTCACTCAGGTTTAGTAAGTTGTTTTATAACAAATTACCTTGAGTAAATGTGTTTGCTTATCAATGCAATAGGGAGAAGGGGAGGGTGTCTGTATTGCAGTGCGCTGCAGGGGGTGGACTACCTGCCAGTGGCCCTCCTCCTGTGGCCGCT
>NC_050522.1:1627447-1634092 GCF_002922805.2 Oryzias melastigma | reverse complement strand
TTGGGAGTCAAAGCTTTGGTGGTTGATTGGCTGATCATCTTGATGGACTTCCTCAGTAGTTCTTCTCATCCTTTCATTTTGTCTGGATATCTGTTTATGAACCAAAACTCTCGGCATGAAAAGAGTGTTACGATGAACACTTCAGAACCATGCAGGCTAGAAATTGGGTCGTGTTGCTTCAGTTCCACATGCATCATGCTTGTACATCATTTGACTCCAGGTGAGAGGACTGAGATGCTTTCCTATCCTCCAGCGCCATAGAAGAAGCTCTCATGTACAGCAGCTTCACATTCCTTCCCTTCGTCAGACCAAGACAAGGTCCGGAAACCGAGGCCTTTATGTTCACTGTTTCCCCTCTGCTCATATTTCACACTCTCTGCAGTCTGTTAGGAAACATCATCGGGCTGACCCCTCCCCAGACAGCACCATTACAGAGGATGAGCCCAGGCGGTGCCGGATATTTATAGCTGGAACTGGACCTTCATGTGTGATGAGGCTCAGAGGCAGGAAGAGAGATGCGGAGGAAACTAAAGAGGGTGGAGAAAGTGTTGCTGTGTGGAGGGAGGAGGGGCGGAGGTGTGCGTTTGTGACATAACCTTTGCTGTCAAACACAGCCCCTGTAGGCCTCCAATAATGAGACGCCGCCGAGCGCTCAGAGCCTCCATCAAGAGGAGGACAGACACAAGAGCGGACTGATCAGAGTTTAGTCTAAATATAAAAGTACAAGACCTCCTTTACCTTCAAACTTCAAAACAGTGTCAACATGAGCGGTGGGGCTGACCGTGTGAGCAGCCCCCACTACGCCCAGGGCCGACCCTGGGCATAAGCGACAGAGGCGACTGCCTGGGGCCGGGGTGTCAAACTCAATCAAACAACGGGCCAAAACCAAAACACAACGTAGGTCATGAGATGGACAAGATAAACATTTATTGAACACTCTAAAGCTACATTTTTAAACTCTAAACCGTAACTTTTTAACACAATTGTGAACTAGATATATATCATTACCTGTGATCATACTAGTGTGAATGCTGTAAGATGAATTTGGCTGCTGAAGATACTAAAATTGATAGTTACAAATGCTGATGCTGATAGCTGAAAACGCCGAAGCTGATTGCCAGCTAAAATTTTAGCTAAACGCCAAATTAGCCTAAGAAATTAAAAAAAATCCTAAATTAGCCAAAACAGCTAGCAGCAGCTGAAATATTAGCCAAACTCCAAAATAGCTTAAAACAATCTTAGTAAATGCCAAAATAGTCCAAAAAGCTAACAGAATGTCAATTTTTCAATTTTTAAAACTTTAAAACCATAACTTTTTAACATAATTATGAATAATAAAGACATGAATATTATTCCAGAATAAATCAACTTAAACTTTAAGTAACTTTCAATAATTTACCGTCCATTTAGTTAAAAATAACGCTAGGTAACATCAGACCATTAATAAAAATAAAATAAAATGATCTGGAGGGCCGGATATAATCACTCGAAGGGCCGGATCTGGCCCTCGGGCCGTGACTTTGACAGATGTGGCCTAAGGCGCCATCTGCTGGAATGAGCACCAAATTGCAATGATTTTTTTTTCTTTTTACAGTTTCACACACATTTCATGTAAAAATGTTCAAAAGGTAATAATGAAAAAAACAAATAGCATAATAAAAAAAACGTAAAAGTTTGACACAATTAATAATTTTGTCTGGTGCTCCGCCCTCCTTGCCTGATGCAGCCGCTGTCGATGCTGGTGGGGGGATGCTGTGTTATCTGTTAGCTCTTCTTTAAAACTTTATTGAAGAAAAAGCAGCTAAAGAAGACCTCAGAAGGTCAAAAAAGGAAGGAAGATGGGGAAAAATTGACTCATAGCAGAGGTTTGTCTGTTTTATTTACACTCAACTGCTTGAAAATTCATATTTCGGTCGAAAAAAACTCTTGTTTTCTGGTCGGAAAAGAATAACTTAACTGGCGATCTATTTTTTTTTTCTTTTCCTCTTTTTAAACCTTTAAGAAAGGAAATCTTTAAACCTTAAAGACTGGAGCTGCCTGTCAAAAGATCTACGGGGCTTAGTGAGACATGCTAAGTGTTAGCATGGTGGTTAGCGTGGCCACCTCCCGTTGCTGAGGTAGAGGTTTGCATCCCACCAACGGAGAAGTATTGTTAATAAATATATGTATTTTTAATGATTATTATTTAATTCTTGAGAATTAACATTAAATAAATATTTATTTAACATATTCCAGGCAGCTACAGTGTTTCTTTTTTGCGTGTGGTGATATTCGTGTGTGTGGTGGGGGGCAGAAATCACATTTTGCCTTGGGCGCCATGCAGCCCAGGGCTGGCCCTGCACGTGTCTGTATGCATTGTGTGAGGCGGGGGGGTCTGCCTCCAGAAGACCAAACGTTAACAGGCGTCTTGGTTGCAGGAGCTGGGTTTTGTTATTGGACAATGAGGCAGGAGAATAGTGGTGGAAGGAGGTGGGACGAGGAGGATGGGCAGAGAGCGGTGGGGAGGAGGGCCGCAGACTCAGGGATAAGGCAGCTGGGACAGGCAGCTTTGGCTGCGGCCTGATCTCATTGTGAGTTCGTCATTCTGGACTGAAGACGCATCAAGAGTGGAAGTGCTGGCGTGCTTTTCTCCGTTTCCTGGAGAGGTCACAGCTTCCGGATCCAACCTCGTTGGAGCTTTCTCTCACTGTAATACTTTAGTTTGTGCTGTGATGCGGCTGTAGAAATGGTTGTCTACTTGAGGAAGAGCATCCACTCTCTGCTGTCTGTCTTCAAGAAGAAGGGTGAGAAACACTGTGGTTCTTCCATGCTGAATGAATCCTGCTTTTTACAGAACGGCTAGCCCTCAACTTTTCTTTGATCTCAGCTAAACTAAATCCTAAAGAGCTCTTTTTGAAACTCTGATCTCAAACACAGACAGAGTGGTTTAGGGGTATTAGTGTACAAGGCGAGTCGGGGGTCCACTTTAATAAGATTTAGTGCTTTAGTGGCTTTTTAATGAACATCTTAACCATCCAAAATCCCGGATTCTTCTTCAGGGATTGGGCAGAATCTCAAGATTTTAGAGCAGGGGTCTGAAACCTTTGAGACTTTGGTCTAGATTTTTACAGACCAGAACCCAACGAGATCCACAAAGTCTCACTTTCTCATTAAATAAGGCCCAATATATATGCTTTTTTGTCAATTAAATGTATAAATGGAACTTAAATATTACAATAATTAAATTACAACAGTGTCTAATGTTCATGTGTATAAAACAGTTCTAACTTCTTTTACTTTTGACAGCAGAGCACACTAGTTCCTTTCAAAATAAAACCCACCTTGTTTCATGAAGGTTCTCCTGCTGCAGCAGTTTTACTTAAATTACAAAAATGCAAGACAATCAAACATGATGTTTTTATCATTAGGATTTTGGTGTGCCACCATCTTTTTTCCCCTTTTTTTACTCTCAGACATAAGCAACATTTTAGTAGAAACTATTAAAAAAAACGAAACTCAAAACAGAGTAAACTGAACTTTGTATCATCATTCTCTAAGATGTGAGGCACAAAGCACAAATCTAAATAATTTTTGATCATTTTAAACTGCATTTGTTCAAAACTTTAACCACTTTAGTTTAATTTACCAAAATAAAACAACAATTGGAGACTTTTATTTGACTACCTATAAATTAAAAACAAATTTAAAGAACATTTCTACAGAATTTCTGACAGCAACTTAAACTTTTTTGTTTAGTTGTTTGACATGTTAAAAATCTAAGCAGAAATGAGAAAACTTAAACAACTAATCTGATATGTATTCGATCGTTAGCATTTTTCATTAAAGCTAGAGAGCCTCAATAATGGGATAAAAGAGCCTCAGGTTGCAGACCCCTGCTTTACAGCAAATTTTCTTTTCAACATCAACCAAGTTATTTTGTAGCTTTAAAAAAAATATTTACTGATTTGTCTTTAAAATGCAGTTGCAGTTCGTGAAAACATTAATATAAGTTTGTTTTTATCTATTAACCCTTTAACACCGGAGCTCCAGTGTTTATGTTCTTTGATTTACTGTAACTTTTTAAATGTTAACACGATACTTCCAGTAGATTCTGAAGGAGAAAAGCCGCTCAGTTACAGTATGTTAAAGATTTTGACTTTAAACGTCACCGGTGACGCCTCAGGTATTAAAGGTTAATCAAATTGAAACTGACAATGAATTTTTACAACATAAAAACGTTTTAAAGGAATTTATGAGACTGAGTTAAACTGTGACTTTCCTTTTTCTCTATTTAATGCAAAGACTTGCTTCACTTTATATTTTTAACTCAATTTCAGATTTTTTTTAAGTATGACCAAAGGTTTCTCATGTTTTTGTATGATTTGTGTCCTCATAGATCCATGTAAATGAGACCAAAACGTTTTTATATATATATAGCCATTTTTAGGCTCAAGAAAGAGCTCTGGAATCTCTCAGTGAGTAGAAAATGAATCCAAAGTTGAAAGAAACGCTTTGACGTTTATTAGAAATACCGCAAAATTGTTGCTTCAGTCCAGAGCGCTTTGAAGAACTGACTTTAAAGCCTCTTTGCTATGAAAAAAGAGTTCTGCAAACGTGGCGTCACGGTTTCCCACAGAGCAGAGGACACCTGCACTAACACACACTATGTTCACCTGCAGTGTTACCTGACCAGGTGAGACTGACTGAGAGTCAGTGTTGGAAGTGACAAAAGAGGGAAAGCAGACACTTTTCTTTGACTTAAGCGAAGCTTTCAGCCCTCTGGCAGGAGATTTGCTCAGGTAACACCAGAGAGTTAAGATTCAAAATCTGACAAACAAACCTAAGAGTTTCACCGAAGAAAATGATGCACAACATGATGTGTTCTGGCGAAATGAAGCAATCAACAGGAAGCATTCTTTCCCTTTCTCTGGTCTTAGATGGTGGCTGTTTCTTGACCTCTGGTACAGATTATCCAGGTTAATTCCTGCAGGGACATCAGATTTGATGCGTCAGAGTGCAGATAAATGCGGATTCACAGCTGACTGGAGTGATTGACTTTAAAACCTTCACACACCTGTTAGCTGCCTGTTCATTTAGCATCTGAACCGAGACATGGAGGGAAGACTCTTCCCAAAGGAGAAGGCACAAAGTAATGAGAGATCTGCAGGTTCAGCGCTTATTACAGCTTCACGTCCTTCAAAAAACCAAACCTTTATTTTTGCTCTTGTCAGACTTAAACATGGAAAGGAGAAGGTTCTCTACAAATGTGAATGAAGTTGTCACGGACATAAAATGTAATGATTTAGTCACAACTCTCTGCAGGGTAAACTCCATACGAGGCACGCAAAATATCAATACCGTAGACTCCTTGGTGAACCTCTGGAGTCAAAATGTTCATACATAATTTTTTCTATGGGCACGCTGCGAGCAATAGGCCAAAGCAAACGCAAACAATTTGTGAGGGTAAGGGGGAGCAGGCAGATGCAGGCCTGTCATACAGATTCGAAAGTTTTTTAACCCGCTCCATAACCCTGTGCACTGCAGAAGGGAATCGTTAGTGCTGTTCACGTGATAACTGCACACTCCTCGCACCCCTTGTGGGTTACTTGACTATTAGTAACTAGTAAATTAGACAACTAGTTTGTATGGACATTCTATGGGCGTCCCCGTGCACACAGCATAAGTACCTCACTATTAAAAAAGAAGGGGTGTCAAACTCAATCACACAAGGGGCCAAAATCCAAAACACACCTTAGGGTCGCGGGACGAACAGGATAAACATTTATTAAACTCTCTAAAACTACATTTTTAAAACTTTAAAACTGTAAGTTTTTAACAAAATTATGAACTAGATATATAGTATTACCTGCAACAATGCTAGTGTGAATGCTGTAAACTGAATTTGGCTGCTGAAGATGCTAGTGCTGATAGCTGAAAATAGTAAAATTGATAGCTAAAAAAAGCTAAAGTTAATAGCTAAAAATGCTGAAGATGATAGTGCTGATAGCTGAAGATGCTGAAATTGATAGCTGAAAACGCTGAAGCTGATAGCTGAAAATGCTGAAGCTAATAGCCAGCTCGAATATTAGCTAAATGCCAAATTAGCCTAAGAAGAAAAAAAAAACTAGGTTAGTCAAAACAGCTAGCATGTAGCTGAGATATTAGCTAAACTGCAGAATAGCCTATAAAACAGAAAACAATTCTAAATGAGCTAAAATAGCTAGTGTGTAAAAATTAGCCAAACTAAACGACAGCCTAAAAAAATTATAAAAAGCCAAAATTAACCAAAACTGCTAGCATGTAGCTAAACTCCAAAATAGCCTAAAAAAATTTGCAAATGGCAAAATAGTCCAAAAATCTAACAGAATGCCAATTTTTAAAACTTTTAAACTGTAACTTTTTAACATAATTATGAATAATAAAAAGGCAGGAATATTATTCCAGAATAAATCAACTTAAACCTTAAATAACTTTCAATATTTTACTCTCCATAAAAATACATTTTGTCATAATGATACAAGTTAGACATAAGCACAAGATAACATTGGGTCATTAATAACAATAAAATAAAACGATCTGGAGGGCCGGATAGAATTACCCGGAGGGCCGGATCCGGCCCCCGGGCCTTGACTTTGACACATGTGCTCTAGAGTGTCTTACAAATAT
>NC_050522.1:1609003-1626992 GCF_002922805.2 Oryzias melastigma | reverse complement strand
ATAATTATGACTAATTAAAATGCAGGAATATTATTCCAGAATAAATCAACTTAAACCTGAAATAACTTTCAATATTTTACTCTACATAAAAATATATTTTGTCAAAATTATATAAGTTAGACATAAGCACAAGATAACATCAGGTCATTAATAACAATAAAATAAAACGATCTGGAGGGCCGGATAGAATTACCTGGAGGGCCGGATCCGGCCCCCGGGCCTTGACTTTGACACATGTGCTCTAGAGTGTCTTACCACACACACAGCAATGGTTTGTTCCATTTTCACTGTGTCTCTTAAGGTGGTCACACGAGCGTCAAGGGAACTGCAAGACAGTGCACTCCCTTTAAGATGCACTTCTCCATGACCTGGAGAACCCAAACCCCCACAGAACCGGTACGGGTCAACCTCGTGTCGGTTCATTTGTTAATTCAGGGTTTTTCCATGGTGTTGATTACATATCAATGTTGAGATGTTTATGACTGATAGTAGACAAAGAAAACACTGAAGACCCACTGAAGTCATTTTTATATAAAAAAAAAAAAAATGTCATATTTTATTTTATAGCATTTTTAATTAAAACAAATAGCAGATGTTACTTGACACGGTGGATTTTATTTTGAAAGGAACTTTGTGTTGCTGTAAAAAGTAAAAGAAGTTCAAATTATTATGCAAAGAAAATAATACATTTGTTATAAATAGATAATTGTACATACCTAAAAGTCTCCATTTCATAAATGAAGGGCTTGATAAGATTTAAATAGAAGGTATTTTCTCAATGCTGACGTGGGACTTGCAGCTCTGGCTGGATTTGGCTCTTCTAGCTTTAACGGTTGCAGACCCCTGATTTAAGGTCTATTTTACTTTTGAGAAAACACGACCCAACTTGCACATGTAAGAAGCCACCTTGTGGTTTCCCGGTAAACTGACTTGGCTTCAGTTATTGTCCTTTGAAATATGTCTCAAACATGAAGTCACACTGTTATTCCTAAAGTTCAAGCACTTTCATTAAGCCTCCTTTGCCTTTTTTCCCCTCTCGGTTGTACTTCCAGCTGGCCCGAAGGGAAATGAAGACCAGAAGAGGCTGGCCGTGCACTACAGAGCCTCTCAGCACTACCAGGAGAATGTTTTCATCGAGGCCAGTAGGCCTCAGTACCTGGAAGACCTCCATTCTGAAGCTCAGGAAGGCCTCAAGATCCAGCAGCAGCAAGGTCAGAACCTGTCAGAAACTCTCAGAAACAGAACGCTTGTTGAAAACGTTTTCATTTTTTACGCTGCGTTTTATTCCCACAGAGAACAGAAATGGAGCCAACATTCCTGATGATGAAAGCATTGCTGTGAGTGTCCTAAAAGTGGTCTGCTTCCTGAAGCTTGGAGATACCAGCTAATGCTTTTGTGTGCAACCCCGCAGACCTCTGAGACGCTCTGTGTGGAGCAGGACATCAGTTCTCCAGAGTCCAGATCCAACACCAGGAGTCCTGACCAGACCTCTGATGTGCTGGCTCAGCAGACGCTGACTCACAAAGGTAGACTTCTGCTCTGCGGTGACGAGAAGTCCAAGAAAAAGACCGAGCAGAGCAGTTACAAATGTGGTTCTGAGTTTTCACCTTCATGCAGAGAAAGGATTTAATATGCAAGAGTCGCTCGCAGCAACCCTGAGTCTCTGCAGCTCTGATGAGAAATCAAAGGAGGACGAGGTTGACGTGTCGCCTCACGCAGAGCCCAGGATTTCACTCTCTGGCTTTTGAAAAGTTCTGAACATCTGAAGGCAGCGCTGCGGCTGTCTGCACGTCACAGCTCAAAGATGGAGGATGTGATGGGGGGGGCTGGCATCAGGGAGCATGGCTGCAGTCCTGATGACACTCCTGAGACAGACACATCCACATTTCATGCAGCTTACAGGTTTGACTGCAGGAAAATCGGTTTACAGAACAAAATATATTACGGTATTAATATAAATTCTACACAGATGAGTCATTTGGATTAAAGTATGGTATTATTACACGTCATTTCACCAGAACATTTTCATCTCAAAAGAACAAGTTGATTGAACAAGTTACAGATGATCAGCAGTTTCAAATAAAAATCTAAGCTCTGTCTTTGACTTTCAATTTAAAAATAAAATATATGTTTCATATATCTCTAGGAAATACTTCACTAACATTTCAGATAAAAATGAGGCTCACTTTACTCCTCAGATACACAGCTTTGGTTTTTAATGTCGAGATTAGTTAGAAATTAGAATACTGTTCATAGCAGCCCAGTAAATGTTAAAGAAAAGATATTTATAACAAATTTGAAATATGCTGGGTTGATATTTGCACAAAGACAGAAATGAAAGAACGAAATAATGACATCAATGACTTTGCCAGTTTCCTGGTTCCTGTTTCCTTGTTCTTCAGTACAGGTTGCTAAGGACTAAGCTTCCCTGATTCCTCTGTGTAGTTGAGTATCAGAGAGTATCAGTTAACTCTATGGAGCTTTTACCTAAAACAAGCTACCACATACGTTTTTATTATTTCTTTATTTATTTTGTGGCAGAAAGTCAAAGCCGTACACTTCCACAGCACTTCTCTACCTTGATTTAGGTCTAAGGAGCTTCACAGTCACAGTCTCTTTCACACGCTGTGTCTGCTGCTATGCTAGGTGCTAACCTGTACTCACCAAGAACAATGTGAGGTTCAGTGTCTGAGCCAAGAACACTTTGAAACACAGACAGGAAAAACGGGAACCACACCTGAAACCTTTCAATCAGAGGCCGACCGCTCTACCAAAGAAGGCTTTCCTTTGTCTTTCAGGTTCTACATTCAAACCTTCAAGTCCAGTGAAAAGATTAGATGTCAGCAAGAAGAGAGTCAGGAGGACCACCATCATGGGGATCCCCCAGCAGGTCCATAAAGAACTAGGTCTGTCCAGATGCATGGCTAAGTGACACATTTTGATGTAAGTGTGTCACTGAGGGTTTCCATCCTTCCCTACAGCTCAGACCAGAGGCTCCACCTTCCAGCCACTTGGTTCAACTCTACTCCCAAGTGAAGGAAACCAGGATCAATCGAGTGTGGTGATCATCCCAACGGTTGATGGGGGAACTCCAGCTGCGAAGAAGGAAGGAGCCAGAGTGCACCTTTCAGAGCTGGAGGTAGAAGCTGCACAGCAGTTAGACAAAGATTCTTATTCATCCATGTGCCATACTTCTGAAGATAAGTCGATTCTTCTGGACTTCATGTTTTCTGTTCTTGATGTCAAGAGCAGAAAACATGAAGTCCAGATGCCACGACCCAATTTCAAGCCTGCATGGTTCTGAAGTGTTCATCGTAACACTCTTTTCATGCCGATTGTTTTGGTTCATAAACAGACATCCAGACAAAATGAAAGGATGAGAAGAACTACTGAGGAAGTCCATCAAGATGATCAGCCAATCAACCACCAAAGCTTTGACTCCCAACTCTGTCGAACATCCAACTTGAGGCCTAAGTCTGTTGCAGTTCCTGGCATGCCGTCTTCCTTTTCAATCTCTCCTTCAATCTTGAATTTCCTCCACGAGCCTCAGGTAAAATGCCAGAAATTTCAGACATCATTTACAACTCTCTTATCAGTATTTGATGTTGAAAGTGGACCTCTAAGCTGTTACATCTAATATTTTGTTTCTTTTTAGGGTCCTGTGATGTCCATTTCCCCTCAGGCCACTTACTTATCCACAATCATCCCTAATGCTGTCTTGCCAGCTTCTATTGAAGTCATTGAGATTGACCGCTGCTGCAGCCGGACCTGTGGCAGCAGTGTCAATCATGACGGCGGTGTTTGCCCCGTAAGCAAAAACTCTCTGACGTCTGGAGGCCCATCAGTCAGTCCTACGGTCTCCAGGAGTTCAGATGGCAAATGTTCCCAACCCGACACTTCTCATGACTCCGCACTATTGCCACTGTCAACATCAGGGTCCAACTGGAGCGAGTCACAATCTTCACAGACGATTACTGCAAAGTCCTCAGGTCTGAGTGGGCAGGAAAACCAGGCTCTGCCCTGTGAGAACCAAGACTTTTCTCAACCCCACAGCCCTGTTGATGTTGCTGACAGTCCTGGCAGCAATGGCGGGAGGGCTGCAGAAATAGGGTCAGAGTGTGGGTCAAAAGAGCCAACAGTTCCAGAAGAACCAGGTAACCCCAAACGTAGCTTCACTCGAAGTCTTTCAATAATGAAAACCAAGCAACCACCAGCACCGCCGCGGAGGACAAACTCTCTGCATCAGAATAAAATCAGAAAGAACTCCAGAATTGTTGTAGACATAAACATAAGCAATACTGCTCCCCCTGAAGTGAAATCCTCCTCAGACAATACTGTAACAGAAGACACTGCAAAGACAGAAACTACAGAGAATGCAGTGATGCTTCCAACTGCATCAACCTCTGTTGATTTCAGTTCTGAAGACTCTTCCTCCACCTCTCTGAAACCCGTTCTAACCTCCTCTAACCAGGCAGGAGAGCCACCGCTAGAATCCAGCTCCTCCTCCTCACAGAAAACACCTGTAGACGGGGAGAAATTTGAACGGACAATGTCCCCATCCAGTGGTTACTCCAGCCAGAGTGGCACGCCAACCCTTTCCCCCAAAGGAATCTGCCCCCCCTCCCCAGAAGACCAGAAGAGGAAGCCAACCAAGCCAGAGAGATCTACGTCTGGAGCATCATCTTCAGGAGCCTCCCCGTCTTCCTCGCTCACCTCTTTATCATCAGGTACATCTGAGCTTGTTAATCCAGAAGCTTCTATGAACAGTCTGCATGTGCCTCAGGGATCAAGTGTTCCTGCAAAAGAACCTGAGTGTACCAACAGTCTATCAAGCTTTAGAGGAGATATCAAAGCACTGTTGAACATCCCACCACCTCCTAAAGTTAGAGCGCCAAGTGCTCCTCCTCCAGAAACATGGGCCCACAACAGACACTCTGTAGACCTCCTCTGTGGGCCAGGTCCCAATGTCAACAGACTAGCCCAGATACTAGCACCAGAGCAAAATGCTGAAGAAGCAGAAAGTATGAGAACGGGACAAGTCATGCACGAGAAGCAGACAAACACAGAAAAACATGTGTTGGAAGTATCTATGAACGAAGCAAATCTGGATTCCTTGTTTGTAAGAAATCTTCAAGGCGCCATCGAGGAGCAGGTACGAGGGGAATGTCCAGGTACAGGAAAAACTGATGACGACACTCAAGCAGGAAAAGCTTGTAGTCCTGTTCTGAAGGAACCACAAACATGGAAAGAACCTCCTCCTGTGATGAAGAAACCTCTGGTCATGCCGCACAGACAGGAAACAGAGCTGTCGTTTGTGGTGCATTGTGGGGAAGGAAGCAGCAGTGTCTCGACAGCATCTTCCCAAAGCCCGGTGACAGCTTCAGCCCAAACCAGAGACAAGGATAACAAGCCAACAGTTCAAACTCTTTCAGTGGAGCTTCCCAATATAAGTAAGACCTCACCACCACCTACCCCGCCTCCACCCTACCACCCTACACCCCCTGCATTAAGGAAAACACCCCCATTCGTACCAACAAAAGAATCACAGGAGCTCCAGGATGAGTTCTCCGTTGTGGATTCTTCTTGGCCACCTCCTCCACCTCCTCTTGAAGCCGAGTCTGTCTTTGACGGAGGGGAGGAGGTAGATTTCCCTCCTCCTCCCCCACCAGTCCTCACAGACGTGGTGGCAGATGTGCTGGACAGTGTTTTACGACCAGCCGTGACTGACAGCAAACCACAGGCTGCTGTGGAACCTTTACAATCTGCCAGGGAGGTCTTCTCCCCATCAGCACGAGACAATTCATCTCCGACAGCTGCAGTCTCACCACCACTGCTGGAATTCCCTCTTGCATCTCCTATCACAAAAGCAGGAAGCACAGAGTCAGTCCCCTCAGTGAGTCATGAGTTAATGTCTCCAAAAACCGAGAATCAGACTCCCACTGATACTCAAGTCAATTCTCAGCAGTGGGATGAATCTGCTGTGTCAGCAGTGCCCCAGCCTCCGACTGACAATTTAACCCATGGAGTTATTTTCAGAAGGCAATCCAGTGGAGGATATAGAGATACCAGGAGCAAGGAGCTCCTCTCACGCCACAAAAGTATACCAATCCCTAAAGAGGACGCCAATATACCACTTGTCACTCCCTCCCTGCTGCAGATGGTTCGCCTCAGATCTGTCAGTGTGACTGAAGATCAGGTGCAAGCTCCATCTGAGGATAAGTCCACAACTGCAGGGTCTCCCATTCAGGAGAAATGTACTGGCCCGCAAAACATTCCTCAAAAGCCCATCCGCAAGTCTTTGTCACTGAAATCTTCCCCTCCAGCTGTTAGTGTTTCCTCCGTGACGGCAAGCTCTCCTTCGACTCGTCTCCAGGAAGCCGTACGGATGAAAACTGCAGCCATGTCCTCAAACGACGGCCTTTCCTGCAAAGTCAGATCACCTCCTTCATTCTGTGTCAGTGAGAGAAGCATTCAGGCTCTGAAATCACCTGAGGGGTGTGACATGCGCAAGTCCACAGCCTCCACCGCCAGCTTCATATTCTCCAAGAGCACAAAAAAAGTCATCATAGAGACCTCCACAGAGCCTCAGGCAGTCCTGACGCAGAGCTTGGCAGCGGAGTTCAAGCAGAAGTCCGGCCACCCAAAGGCGTTCCTAAATGGCAGCATTAAGGGTGACAAAGTTCCTCCACCAGTAGCCAAGAAACCAGCACACGGCAGCACAAGCCCCTCCCACATCCCCAACAGCTGTACAGAAAAGGTCCAAATCAGGGTAGAAGGAAACGGAGGAGCAGGAAGAGTGCTAAGCCCGACTGGAGCATCACTTCCTGCAACAAGTAAGTACCTTCATCTTAAAGGGTAACCAAACAGGGAAGTTGGAGGCTGACTCCACCCGCAGCTGAAATGTGAAAATCCAGTCAGAGGGGCGGGGCTGGGGAACAGGACTGTTTTCATTACTGGAGCTTAGGGTTGGGCACCGAAGTTCGGTTCCAAGTAGGAACCGTTATGATTTGCGCGGTTCTACCGAAACCGAAAGATGCGGCTGCAAACGGTGCCGGATTTCGGTTCCAAATTTCATTGAAGTTTCATTTGTCTGTGGACATGTCAATCACTTGTACTCCCTTCTGATTCTTTACAATTCAGATTATCTATTTACTTTCTTGTGTTCGTGGGCGGGCTCATATAAAACCGCCGAGATGGTCGGCTTCCGCAACGTCGGTGGGCGGGACTTTCGCTGTGAATAGTGGAGTTTCCGCAATTTTTAAACAACGCTGGAGCCCCATCCCAAAATGAAACAATGAATCGTTTCCTCCTTGTTGGGCTGCTAATAGCAGAAAGCTCGGCTCGGCTCCGCCCACCACCACAGCGGGTCGTCATCATCTGCTGCGCTTTGCAGCCGTGTGATTGACATTTATCTTCCGCCTTATTTTATTGAAATAAAATATTGCTTTTGCCCAAAAACAACTGCAAATAAATGCCACATTCCTGATTTAATTTAATAAAATGTCAGGCTAAAATTTCAAGGAGGTTTAAGTTTATTTAAGACGGAGTTTTATATTATGCTTTATATTATGTGCGCACAGCTGCACGGCAGGAGGGAGTCTGCGCTTGTTTGAAGCCGTTCTGCTTTGGATTTAGGAAGATGAAGGCCTTATTTTTTATTACTGAAGTACCGCAATAAGCAGCGAAAGGGAACCGAAACCGAAACAAAAGAACCGCGGTAGCACCGGAACCGCATCAGAACCCATCGGTGCCCAACCCTACTGGAGCTGCAGATCATGATGTGAGACTTCTGAAATGGTTTGACTAAACATGAAATTCAAATGTAATACCTCGATTCAACCTGTAGAGGGCAGCACACAGTCGGTTTCTGACTATATTTTCAAGAATTAAGCAAGTTTATTTTAATTAAAAAAAAACAACTTGCATTTGATCTGATCAGAACCTGATTACATAACTATGCAAAACTGTAAAATGAAATAAGTAAGTAAGCGTGAGTATATATATGTTTGCTACTTCCCTCTCTTTTCCAAGCAATCAGTCAAGCTCTGCTGGACTTTAGTTAATAATTACAAGAATTAGTGAACCTAATGTGACATACATGTGTTTTGATTTTGTTTGTATGTTTTCTATTTTCTAACCAATGCATTTGATTATTTCTGCAATGAATTTGAAATATTTGTGTCTTTTGTTCTGTATTTTTCACAATCTGTGCTTGAAATAAACCAATCAAAATGTAACAATGAAAAAGACAGCATTTTTAAAGCCCCATTTATAGAGGTCAACAGACAAACATTTGATTTAGGGTTTGGCTACTCTTTAAACCTGAAGCTGCCCGAGAACAGTGCTGAAGTTTACGAGCTGAAGTTTCTTTGAAGGTCTGTGAATTAAAGACTCACTCCAATCATCTTGATTTTTGACCATCATTGATTTATTTTAAATTATCTTTGATGTATTCTCAGTGTTCTCAGTGGTCTAGTAATTAGGATTTTGTCATTTTTTGCCCAAATAATAAAACAATAGTTTCTGCAGAGCAGCAGGAGTTCATTAGAAATTTCCCTCTCAGTTGTGGGCAGGACAGATGATGTAGAGTAAGCCCACCTCACTTCCCGTCACCCATCTGTGTGCATGCTCTCCCACTAGCTTACAGCCCCTAACAACCCCAACCTAACATTAGTGGAGCAACAACAATGGCGAGCAATATCAGAGCTATCCAGTCGCGCAGTTTTAATCTAGATTTCAGCTCAAATGAGGAAAACATGACATTCATGGATCCATTTGTCTATTAGTGGATGATCAGAATGAGTTAAAAATACTCAGAAATAAAACTTTGACTTTAAAGGGTAACCAAACCCTAAATCAACTTTTTTGTCTGTTGACCTCTATAAATGGGAGTTTCAAAGTGCTGTTTGTTGGTAATCAACAAATATTTGATAAATTCAAATAAAATTGATTAATTCTTGAAAATATGTCAAAAAGCGTCTGTGTGCTGCCCCCTACAGGTTTAGTCGAGGTATTAGAGTTGAATTCTGCGATTGGTCAAACCATGTAAGTTTCAGAAGTCTCACATCATGATCTGCAGCTCCAGTAATGATAACAGTCCTGTTCCCCAGCTCCGCCCCTCTGACTGGATTTTCACTGTGGGTGGAGGCAGCTTCCAATTTCCCTGTTTGGTTACCCTTTAATTTTCTTTATACATGTCCTCCATCATGAGAAAAATGCAACAAGAAAATGTTAAAAACACAATTTTCCTTGGAGTTGTTCATTCTTTGAGGTCTTTTAACTTCCCACACATGCTAAAAATTAGCATTTAGTTACAGCGAGCTGACCTCAGTCCAGAGTGGTAGCTAACAGTGGATACCACCACAAATCCCCACCTGTCAGAGCTGGCAGAGTGTCATTAACGTGAGGCACACAAAGCAGGTTTCTCTGACTGAAGCTGGTTCATGTCATGGACACACTAGTCAGGTATTTGCTTGGTTAAGGGAAAAAAGTGACCTCAGTTCCAACAAACAGCAGCTGAGTTTGAGAACTTTCGGCTGATTCAGTGTTTACATAAATGAAAACTTGACACAGTGTTTATTTTTGAGAGGACAGCATAATGGTAATGTCTGCAGAAGCCTGAATTTGGACAGCAAAGCAGTTTATTGTTGCCTTGAAAGAACAACTTTGGGTTTTTGTCCAGCAGAATCCAACTTTGATCCAAATATATGCCTGCAGTGTCTCACCCCAAACTGATGTCTTCTGCCCCCAGCAACAAGAGTGACGGCGGACACAATCGAGACACTGTTCTGAAAGAGAAACATCAGCATCCTGGCTCTCAAGAGGAACCTGGAGGACTTCAACCAAGCAAAGGGACACCTGACTGAGAGACACGAGGCCCAGTTTTCTTTCCAGAAGCCTTAGCCTGCAATGGCCTTTCTAAAGATTTATGCAAAAGTGATCAAACTATCCCTCTCAGATTCTACAGAGTATTTTTCTAAAGCGTAGCTTATGTCTTGTTAGGGCCCTCAGGGTGGTGTGGAATGGCTGCATGTTTGGCTTAAGCGAGATCGCCTCCTGCAGGTAAAATAAGGTAGAAGAAAGTGAATCTCATGGTCGTTACAGTTCATCCGTCATTTAATGCTGAATAACTCTGACAGGTAAATGCAGCTTTATTGGATCATCCTGCTTCCTGTGACGACATTTCCTGTCAGTCCTGCTTTTCACTGTTAAAACAAAGGGATGCTGCATTTGTAAAGCAACAAATTATTAATACTTGACCAAAAAGAAAAAATCTTGTTAAAGTAGCTCTTATAACATCAGATTCTGATGAATGTTTGGAGCAGTTTTCTATTTATTATGTGGCTTCTATCCCTCCTCTCACTGTGAGTGTGCTGACAGACGCTGACACACTGGAGTGGTTGCTGTGAGGTTTTAAATCACGTCTAAAACTTTTGACTCCAGCTTTTTCATGTAAATCCAGGTCTTACGTGTTTGCACAAAAATCTTGACTGCAGCTGAATCCCAGGTGAGTGAAGTAAAGACTTTATAATGGATGGGAAATCCTTTGAGTTCTGACTATGTACAGTTATTTCTATAAATAAAATCTAAGTGTATTAAATGTTTTCTGTGTTTTAAATGCGGCGCCAACAGATTCAATCAGACAGAGTTTATTGCAGATTACAGATGAATTAGGACGTTTTGATCAGATGTACAAACAACCGTCTGACATTCCTGTCACAGCCCTAGGATGGAAGTCGGATCACCCGTTAGCTTTCAGGTGAGGCTTCTCCTTGTTGCCATGGCGATTTGTGGATGGATGAGGAGCGGTTTGCAGTGAGCAGGCTTTTAGCTGATGTTGCCTCCTTTCAGTGTCTTACATGTGATCTGTCCCAGTTTGGTCATCAGCTTCTTGTCTTTCCACTGAGCGACACACTGGTCTGAGACCTTCAGGTCCACCTGCGGTACAACAGTTTCCACTTTAGAAAACAACAGAACTTTATTGATCCCAAAAGGGGGAAATTACCTGGTTACCATATCTCCAACAAAAACAGCAGAAAGATAATAACATTAAAAAATACATTAAAAGTTAATAATAATTATTGCTTACTAAGCAATCGCACAATGAATCGTTCTACTCCTTTAAAAAACTCTTGAGGAGCTGGGAGCTCTGAAGGACCTAAGTCTCCTCTGCCGCTTTACCTCCATAGCAGCAGATCTGTGGAAGCTGCTGGGACATACCTGTAGCTTCTCCCACACTTTCTTCTTGGGGTTAAGCCTGTCGTCTGGTTTCCCCGTCTCATATCCTTCCACAAAAACCCGTTCCCCTGGAGATGAACCCTCTGGAGGATCCAGAGGCTCTACCCTCCGGGGTTCCCCTTCTCTGAAACCCAACGAGCGAGTCAGGAGACAGAGCTATGTGAAGGCCGGAGGAGAGAGCAGCAGACACTCACACTGAGGAACACAGCAGCATGGCCTGGGACTCGATGCCCCGCATCTTCTGAGGTTTCAGGTTGCACAGGAGCACCACCGTCCGGTCCTGCAGGTCCTGCTGGGAAACGTAGGCCACCAGCCCGCTGACGACGGTCCTCGGCTCTGGCTCTCCAACATCAATCTTCTCCAGGAACAGAGAGTCTGCGTCTGGATGCTGACGACCCAACAGAGTCAAGTCAGACAAAAAGCTTCATTTCAGGAAGACTCTCTCATTCCTGACCTTCTCCACACTGAGGATCTTCCCCACTCTGATGTCCAGTCTGGAGGGGACCAGCTCGTCATCCTCTCCTCCTCCTGCTGATGCTTTGGCTCCTTTTCCTCCCGTTTCTAAACAACAACAATGAGTCAAACTCCAACTCATCTCCTGGTCTCCATCAAAGCTACAGACTGGAGCTCTGACTGGTCTTGGAGGGGTCGGGGTATGCAGAGTTGGTGAGCTTGCGAAGTTCAGGAGACTGGAACTTCTTCCTGATGGGCTCCAGGAGCTGATTCAGAGCAGCTTCCACTGAGGCCTTCAGGTCTCCTGGGTGAATCATCTAAAGTGAGACACCACAATGCTCAGAGCCGAGTGTGAACAGAAGCTTCTTCTGATGACAGACACGCTCACCTCTTCAGCAAAGTCCTTCTCCACCTCTTCAAACACTGAGTAAGTTTTGTCTCCGCCCCACTTAGGATCCCGTTTGATGCTGAACTCTGAAACCAAACCATCCAGCTCTTCATTCAGGAAGTTCACCGTTGGAGGTGGAAACAAGGGGAGGGGCTTCTGTACCTCCACGCAGAGGGAAGAGGACATGTTTGACAAACGAGAGGACGCCGTTGTTCTGGATGTTCCCCGGCTCGCAGAAGGCTTTCTTCAGCTTCTTCTTCACGTCTTCTTTGGAGTCCAGCAGATCGATCTTTGACTCCTGCAGACACCAGTCCACTCTGAGCACAACAATCCACATCTGACCTCCTTGAAAAAGATGCACAAACTGACCTCTTCTGATGAGCTCATCTTGGCCCCCGTCAGCCCCGGGACCATCGGGTTCATGAGGTGAGCCCGCTTCACATAACCCAGAGAGGGCAGGTACTGTGGAGGACAAAGATTCAACAGCTTCTAGCATCTTTGTGTAATCCTCTCTGCACAGATCTCAACAATAATCTGGATTAAACATGAAGAAACATTGGGTTTGCTAAAGTGTGAGATTAGATGAAAGATCTCAGGTAATAGATTCACTAAACTCTAAAACTGAGTTTATGCTTTTGAGTATAACTGCAATTATTATTCTCCCACCACTCAAGATTTAATTATATTTACTTGTTTTAACCCTGTAACAATGAAGCTCCACTGTTTATGTTCTTTGATTTACTGTCTCATCGAGCTGCTTTTCTCCTTCACAATCTACTGGAATTATTTTGTTAACGGTTGAAAAGTTACATATATTAAATATTTTGTGTTTAAGCGTCACCGGTGACACCTCAGGTGTTAAAGGGTTAATAAGGAAGTAAAAAACTGTAAATGTGAGAAATCTCAGGCTGTAAAACACCAAGCAGACCACAGGGTGGCAGCAGAGCATCACATCATTGAAATTAAGCAATTACAAGCAACCATCCCTTCAAGAGCTAATAGAAGTTTTCAACTGTAAAACACGTTTCTAGCGAGCAGCTGTGGATGCTTGTTGTTTTTAGGAGAAAAACACATCAGTGAAGATTTTTCTTTGTTCAAACCAAGAGTCTTTTTATGGGTTTTACCTTCACATTACTGGATTGATAAATAAAGATGAATTGTAATTAAAGTTGATTTTGACTTTAACAGAACATTTCACATCCAAAGTTGATCTCCACCAGCCTGCGTTTCTGTGCACCAGAGGATGTTCCCCTCCACGTCTTACTGCTATAGACCAGGGGTCTGCAACCTTTAGCAGCAATAGAGCCTTTTTCTTTCTGATCAAATGTGATACTGCTTTGCTTTGCTACTTTTATAATAAATGTGATTTTTTTTGATTGAATAAAAGTAAAATATAAAGAGATACAGGGATTTTTCAAAAAATTAGAATTGAAATGAATTTTTCTTTTTTTTTACTTTTGACAGAAGTTCGTATGAAGTCCTTTCAAAATAAAAGGCACCATGTGCCAGAGTGGAGCTAATGCACTCCTTTTAAAGGTGTCTAACAACATAAGACAAAAAAGACATTTTCTCTTGTTATACCGTTGGTCTTTGGTGACTTTTTCGTGTGAATTCAGCGGGGAAGTCATAACCGGGCTTATCTTTGCTCCTAGGTGCGCCTCAGCCATAAATGTATAAACTTGGCTAATCTAAATTAAATCGATGCTAATTTAGCACTTTTAAAAAGTACTGTTATTATATTTTTCTTCAACCAGTGAGCCACAATAGTTGAGTAAAAGAGCCTCACCTGGCTCTGGAGCCTCACGTTGCAGACGGCTGAGATAGACCAAATAAATGACAATGTAAGAGGTGTGACCATTGACTGTTTTGACAACTGGACTGAGTGGCTCCTCCCCTCTGACATTCCAAACAGGAAGAACCTGCTCCAAGAAATCAAAATCCCACAGACTTCTATAGAGGAATAAGCAGCCTTTGCTGAGTCATATTTGTCAGAATAACCATTTTACTGCAAAATATCATGTTATTTTACGTGATATTTTGCCTGTAGTTCATGTTATTCATGTTATAAACGGACCAATCAGATGCCTCGGTATAAGTAGGTGCCTGCTGGACGCCACATCTAATGTTTGGCAGATTTTGCATAGCCGGCTTTAAAGTGGTCGGGGTTTGGCCTGCCATCGAGCTCACTCCTTGTTGACAGTGGTTGCCATAGAAACGTTGACTCAGACCAACTCTGACCAATCAGTGTTTCCTGAAAGTGTCTTGCTCTATATGGACAAAACATTGAATTGACTTCATGAGGTTGGAGCTGGAGGCAAACAGGGTGACATCACACTCGCTCTGTCCAGTTTTCAGATACAGTCAGTGGGTGTGACCAAATTAATGAACCAATCATTTGACAGCAGAGCCCGACGTGGATGGAACGTCACAAAAAATTGGTTGTATAAGGAGCTAAAATAATCTGTTTAAAACAGAATTGCTGTTGAACAACTGTAAATAAGTATTGGAGTAAAGACATAATTTAAGAGGCTTTAAACATCGTAAAGTCCCATGAGTCTTTGCTCTTAACGTCTGACCACAGGAGGTAAAGTTGGTCTGCTGGAACTCAGAGCTCAAGCAGAACTATTTTTAACAATATTCCATAAAAACAAAGTTAGTGAGTCTTTTTAACGAGCACATATACAGATACCAGGACTTCCTGTTCTGTGGTTTCAGCAGTCCGTGGGTTTCTGCCGCTGAAGCAGTAACACCAACCTTCTCTGCCAAAGTGAAAATCTTCCTCTGGTCCACTCCTCCAAACTGGGCGTCCACCTTCAGATACTCCTCGTCCAAAGCCTGAGAGCAAAATCAGACTTTTTCACTGATGGCCTCAAACATGGACGCTGCAGGATTTCTAGACCCGTTGTTACCTGCAGTCCTGGGTACAGCAGACCACTCAGCAGAGGATGCTCCACTTGTTTGACCACCTCAGCTCCAGCCTTCTTGGCGTCATGCTCCGTCACCATGGAAGACAGGCGGTACACGTCCAGAGTGTATTCTCTAGAAACCCAGGAGTGAACACGCTTCCAGGTGAAGTCACTCCGCACAGATTTAACCTGCCAGAGTGCAGACTGACTGCTCACATTACCGGCTGAGCTGGAAGTCCGTTCCTTTGATAAAGCGCAGTTTCTCCAGAGGAACGCCGATGCTCTCCAACATGGCCTTGATGACCTGTTCGTAGTACTTGACCCGGAGCTCCAGCAGCTCCCAGGGAGCCTTCATGTTGTCTAGATAAGCATGAAGGTCTGCAAACAGAATTGTGACCTAAGAATAACAAGACATCAGTTCACAGACTGACCGACTGCTTTAACTGGAGTAAATGATCGTCATGGCAACAAGCATCCACCTCACAGCCGGCTCTGAGGAAATCTGCTATCTTGGACATGGGGACGAAGTAAGCCACGTGAGGTTTGCCGGTGGTGGCCGTCCCCCAGTACACCTTCAGCTCCCTCTCCTGAAGAATCTGCTTCACCTTGTCTTCCCCCAGAACCTCCTGAAACACAAACAGCCAGACGGTCCTGAGGCTGAGCTCCGTGGAGGTTTGGGCCTCTGCAGAACCACGTCAGCACCTGCAGGTTCCTGGTGATGAGCTCGAACTTCTCCTCTGGACTCAGCTGGTCTGCCATGACGCCGACCGGAAGATGGCTCCAAGTCCTTTTTCAGAGATTACAAAGAATCCCTTTAGAGAGTTTAGATTTACCTCACCCAAAAGTCAAAGTCTAACTAGTTAGTGGGGATTCAGATCTGAAGCTAACGCATCTTCCAGAAGAACCTGCGGCGTTTACGCTTATGAGGCACAGTCACAACGAACGTAGAGATGTCGAATGCTTTTACATAACGCGCTTGTTCACTGAAATAACCACACGGTGACTGACTGACTGACTGACTGACTGACTGACTGACTGACTGACTGAATAGAACCGCCCGAGTTTGACGCAAGTTAGCAGCTAAACCATGTGCGGCTAACGTCACCGAGCCGGTTCAGCTACTTTCAATTGTGACGAATTTCTCTCAGAACTACATCAATCTCTAGGTAAACATGAAACTTTACCTCAAAAACGGCCTTCTGACGGTGAATCGTGGATGTGAGAAGCCGGCTGAGAGCAGCTGTCAGAGAATTGCATCAGCGACTGCCGCCGCTCGACCGACGATCGATCCGCTGACCTGCAAGGAAAAGCAGCCGAGTGCAGAGCGCATCGAGGGGAGCAGAAACAGGGAAAACAAGAACTGGCTTCAGTATAAAGTCATGGAATGTAATAAAATAAAATAAAATAACATTTTGAAAAACATATTTTTAAATAATAGCCGTCTGTTCGGATACCTCAACAAAAAGTAGTCTATTAATAAGGAGGACTAAGTGGGACTTAATGAAATAAATATATACACCATTAAATTATTAAATAAATGTGTCATTTTTTAAAATTGGCATTAAATAAGTAAAAGTGGAAATCAATAAATAAATGCTTAAATAAATATGGCATTAAAATATTAAAGTAGCCATTAAAAATCACATTTAAATATTTCCTTACATATTTAATTATTTTATGGCAGTTGTAGGCTACAAGAGACAAATTGAAATAAATGTATATAATATGACATTATTAAATAAATGTGGCATTAAATATTTAAAACTGGAAGTAGTCTATAATAAAAGTTAGGAACAACTTGAAGTTTACTTTTGTTTTAACTATCATTGAAGAGTTAAATTTATTTATTTTAACATTTCAAAAACAATAAGAAGATCAGCCCCTTGAGATGTCACATCTCGTTTTCAAGGGGTTCCTCATGAAAACAGATATTGTAAATAAATAATGACGGAGTACAGTGTAATCAAGAAACAAGAATACAGTAAAAAAAATAATAAGTAAAAAAAAGAAATAAAAAAAAAATACAAAGTATATAATCAATACACAAATCCACATTCTCACACACATACACACACGACAGCTCTCAACTTTCCCCCACTCATCAATATGCAATTAACAAAGCAAATTCAGTCATAGCATAGTGAATAAATACTATGAGGGACAAAACAAAACAAAGTAATATATATACAATTAAGTGAAAAAGAAAAAAAAAAAGGTTAAAGAATTACCGTATTTTCCGGACTATAAGTCGCAGTTTTTTTCATAGATTGAATGTCCCTGCGACTTATACTCCAGTGCGACTTATATACGAATTTTTAATGAGATGAGATATGGACCGTAAGTCTAGAGTGATCTATGCAATTACTTTATTTACTTTATTTACTTCACCAGCTCAGTGGCCTTGTGGTAGAGTGTCCGCCCTGAGATTGGAAGGTCGTGGGTTCAAATCCCGGCCGAGTCATACCAAAGACTCTAAAAATGGGACCCAGTGCCTTCCTGCTTGGCACTCAGCACTAAGGAGTTGGACTGGGGGGTTAAACCACCAAATGGTTCCCGAGCGCGGCTGTGTCTGCAGCTCACCGCTCCCCCAGGGTATGGGTCAAATGCGGAGAACAAATTTCACACACCTAGGTGCGTGACAAATAGTGGGACATTAACTTTAACTTTTAAAGTTTTTGTCCAATTTTAAAATCTTTGCTATATTGGCATCAAAACATTCAGCATTTTGAGAACATTATTCAGCTGAATAAAGTAAATTGCTTCAGCAATCAGCAAAACACATTTATTATCACAGGTGATGTAACTTTTCAAGTTAAAATTAGTTTTCTTTCAGGACAGAAAACGAGACTTTTTACTTCAACAGGGACCGTGAATGTTAGGATGTATTTTCCTAGAAAGGTTTTCACGATGATCTAGTTTTCTTTATTCTATCATTTCTGTTTGCACTAAAGACTATTGGTGGTTGAGCTTTAAGAGACGGTCAGAAAGAGCTCTTTCTCTACAG
>NC_050522.1:1601069-1607457 GCF_002922805.2 Oryzias melastigma | reverse complement strand
GTTCCAGTTTAGTTTGAAGAAGTATTTAGTGTATTTTCCATGCTATACATGTTTTATATACTTCCCATATTTTCAAAAATACTTTATAAAATAACTTCAGGCATACTAAGAGCCTCTTTCTATGGGGATGGCCATTGTGCTTTTAACATGTCTAACAAGCCCAACATTCTTAAGTTAAAGTAAAACAAAAGAAAGTGACTATTTCCTAATTTTCTAAATTCGTTCAGCCAGAGCTGAACTCTTTTCTTGGCCGCACAAACCTGGAAGCGTTACGGTTAGAGTTACCGTTACATTAATACATTCAATCAAAAATAATATGTAGCCTTAATAAAAGATAAATAGTATTTTTTAAGTGCTCCTACATTGCATAAAAGGTATTTCACAATCATTTATAGCTCTCCTTTTAACATTACATATTTTTTTCCCTTTTTCACACATATAGCTAATTTTTAGATTGTTTATCATGTTTTCTATATTATAAAATGTATTTAGCATTTAGTAGTTATTCAAGAATTGTTGGCAATAGTATTACACCTTTAGGGTAAATATCAGATTTTGCACTATTTTTTTTCTATTTTATTTGAGTCTAGTAATAGAAAACAACTTCATGAAGGCTCTTATGGGTGCTCAGTTGTGTTACTGAACTACTTCTTGTAGGGCTGAAACAAATGTTTGTCATCCGGAACAGCTGCTGTCTGAAATGAAGATGGTAAGGAGGTATGCTTCAAAGCTCCCAGACTAGGAAGTGTTGACAGGACAGCATTGTAATTTGAAGCAGGATTATGTCTGAGTCCACCATTTTCAATTTTTGTACAGATGACATCTTGACCTCTCTTTAGTGTTCTTCTATGTGCTGAAAGTTTGTTCTGAACCTAAAAAGAGTCCTTTGTCTTTCAAATAACTGCAGACTGTGAATTTCATCTCCTGTTTGGTTTATCCAATTTGGATTTTCAGACAGGTGTTACTAGACTGGGATGCACATAAAGCTAAAAGTTATCCAAATCTTTATATCTTTAGGACGTGTTTAAGGTCTTGATGAACTGCAATACTTCTCCTGGGTTTATTTTCATGTGGTTGAGTCAGAGTCATCAGCAGAACTATGGAAATATCTGCTGCCAAACAATATTTTTCAATGGCAGTTGTAAAATGCCCTTTGGTGCACCATCACTGACACATGCATGATAAATGTGGCTTTCACCAGCTAAATATACTTCCTGTCATACTAATTATATGTGTTTGCCATACAATTCTGATTGCACCTATTGCACGATCTACAGATCCCATTTTAAATATAGTTTAACCTGCATCAATTTTTATATTATTTTTTTAGCATCTATTAACTATCCATTCTAATAATATTCTAATTCAGGAGTCTGCAGCCCTTACCACCAAAAGAGCCATTTGGTCCAGTTTCTGACAAACCAGAACGAGCAAGAGTCACCAAATCCTACTTAAACTTTTGGAGATTACACTTTACCTTTTATGTGGCCATTTAGCTTTTCCTTTGGAAAATGTAGCTTTCAGATATTTATTGAATTAAAAAGGTGTGGTGAGATAACAAAATAACAACTTTAGTCTATTTTTGACAGCAGAAGAAACAAGTTCCTTTCACAATAAAACACACTCTGTGTCAAATAAGATCCTTCAGCAGATTTTGATTTAAAAATTCAAGAAAACCAAGTCAAACGTGATGTTTTCTTTCATGATGACAAGAACTACATGTTAGGGGGCAGCATATATTAAAATGTGCTAAACTCAACTAACCAATTCAATATTTATTTAAACTGTTGGCACTTTTCTTAAAGCCAAAGAGCGGCACGGGAGGGGTAAAAGAGACGCATGTGGCTCCAGAGTCTCAGGTTGCAGACCCCTGATCTAATTATTTAATGTTTTTTTATTTTAAACTGCGTCTTCATAACTTTTATTTTGAAAGCTCAACTTTCAGACCGGAAGTGTCACTGGTTTTTAAGCTAACGGAGGAAAAATAACTCAGCTGGCGAAAGTCCCCGGATTTGTTTCTGCGTTTCGGCTGGCGCAGTGCGCGGGATTTTGCACACTCTTAAGGGCACGAGGGATTCCTAAAACGAAGAAATAAAACGGCACATATTTGCTTTTGGGACTTTGGACAGAAAAGTTTGCCGCTTCCTCAGCTAACAATGGCTACGAGCCCCCCAGTTCCGGGCTTCCAGAACAAAACCCGGGTGGCCATCCTCGCGGAGCTGGATAAGGAGAAGAGGCGCCTGCTGCAGAGCCAGTCCATGAACAGCCCCGGGGCCAACATCCCGCTGGCCTCGTCCAGACCCAGCCTGAAGGAGGTGAGGGACAGCGCCGAGCAGCAGCACATCGCCGCGCAGCAGAAGGCCGCGCTGCAGCACGCGCACGGACACTCGTCCGGCTTCTTCATCACGCAGGACTCGTCGTTCGGGAACCTGATCCTGCCGGTGCTCCCGCGGCTGGAGCCCGAGCTCTGACGGGGGCTGGACGAAAGCGACTCCGTGTTTGACGTTCGTGTTGATACTCTAACAATTGAAATAAAAACTTTATTTACAGTAATTTGTTTTCTGTCCAAGGACAACAGGACCGTCCAGCCTGAGATTTAAACTACCAACAGTTTGATGGTAATATGGACAACATGTGACGAAAATAGATAAATATCAATTCTGTGAGAAATCAGAGTCTGAACCCACCAGGCAGAAGATATCTATGTGGGATAGATGGTTCTATTACTCACACTGGACACATTTTTTTTGCTTAAAGGGAACCAGAGTTGGTTTCCCCCAAGTGGACCTGGTACCGGATCAGGAACTGCTCTCAGATCCATCTATCCAGGTGGTCTGGGTTTGTTTCCAATCGGACTGAGCTCCAGTTTTCTGAATCTTTTCTCTGAGCTGAACAACTGGACCAGAAGAACCACCACAGCTGGCTTTACAGGATGTGATCACAGAAGTGGAGCAACAATGAGACACATCAATTCATGTAGTTTAATGAATGCAGGCTCATTAAAACAACTTCTATTGTGACCCACAGTGCTTCTTTCTCACTGTTTTCCCGACAATCTATAAATCCAAATATTTATCAGCATGTCTTAATAGCTGTCTTCTCCTCAGTAACCGTCTTACAGCATTCCTCCACCGGACCAAAGCAGCAGTACAAACTGCTGAACCTGATGTTGATGCAGGCGTTCTAAACTGATCAGTGAAATATAAAGTTTAAATAAGTGAACTATCCTAAATTTCAAAACGTAGGACTTCCATTATTCTTTCTCATTACTTGACCCCACCCCCGTACCAATGACTGAAGTCACATGGTTTTGTTTACAAGCTTTGGTCCGATAGACAGCATCCGGAATACAGACCAAATGCAGGGTTTAGGACTCAGTCCAGACCAAATTAAGCAGACTAAGTCCAGACCAGCATATTTTCCAGTCTGAATACAGTCTTAGATAATATCCATCTATTGTTGATGTCTGCAGGACACTGCACACAACTCTTATTTGTTACTCTATTAGATGTCTATCTATAGCATTCTGATAGATATCTGCCTATAGAGGTCGACTACACATCTACCTGTAGCCATCTAATCTTGGATATATTTTTAGATGTTTATTAGCATACTTCTTTAAAGTCCTTCTCCAATAATCTTTTTATCTTTGGTAGAATCATTCCCAGAAATCTCTCAATTATGACATCCATTCATCTTCCAACACCACTGAATCCATTTTAGGGTCAAAACGTTTGCAGGGAAAATTAATCTGATTTGTGTGTGTGTGATTCTGGATTTGTAACTCAAGACAATTGCAAGTAGTGTGAACTTGCAATTGTGTATTCATATGCACAAAACACATAATTTTACACATGTACACCTATAAATTACAACAGCCTAAAACTAACTACATGCACAAATCTTTCTAAAGAATGCACCAATCACCTCATACACACACAAAACCACATTTATGCCTAAATCAGATGTGAGACTCTTCCTGTCTCTAGATTTGTGTGTAAGTGATGCATTTAAATGCTACTAGAACGCTGGGTCATCAGAGTTTTCTGATCCACTGCTTTGAACTCCGATTATGAACAATATCTGGTGAGACTTGACATTTCCCCACTTTCTTGAACAGGTATCCCAGATAATTAATATTAAAAAGTCATTATAGAATGATTCTATAATATTAAAAGGATGAAAGTTCAAATCGTGTCTCAATAATAATCAATTATTTGACATCAATTAATTAAAATGAAGCACTGTAAATTTTTATGTCCACATTTTTTGCTCTTTGAAGTGAGAAGGTTATTTGATATACTCTGCATTTTGGTTTTTAACTGAAGCTTTGTTTATTAGTCACCTTAAAATGTATGTAATTATTGTAAAGACACGTTAGTATTTATTGATAATTTTATTTTAATGTTGGATAGAACGTTAAAGAACATATTGTGTTTTAAATTGTTCTAAAAAAAGGTTTTGAAGAAAATAAGATACATTTAAAAAATAGTTTTATATCATAGATTACCAAGGTAATATATATTATTGCTATGTTTGACAAATTGAGATACTATTGCTATCGTGACACATGTATCGTGAATCGCATCGTATCATGAGTTACCCTGAGATTCCCAGCCCTAATTCTGACATCCTGCAAAGAAATTCAAGCAGAAACTGTCAAAAAACTCCAAGAATTGTGAATCTACAACAAAACAGGAGTCCTATGTTCAAATGGAACTAGACCTATGAAGGTGACTTTGATTGAATAGCTTTAGATTTCAGTAAATTTGACCTCTTATATTTTCCATATCGCCAAAAACAAAGTGTTGTTCAGGTCTATGGATAGTTCTTTTGAATATTTTAATTTTTGTCTGATAAACATTGTCGAGTTAAAAAAATATATATTTCCAATGCTCATGGATTAAGATCATTGACTGTAATAATAATAATGATTCATATATACAGTCTATTAAGATAACAAAATGTGAAAGAAAAATACTCTTAAAAATAGAACCAAAAAGGCATAGATTATACAAAAACACATGCAAATAAGATCAGTTAAGGAGCGTATAGTCTGAAGCTGTTAAAGAGGGATGTTTAAAATTTTTATCTAGGATTTTTGTTCTGATTTTTAAGTGCCAAACACGAAAGATTTTAGTACAAAGACCGCCTGTTTTGTTTTTTATGGAATATGCTTCCATGACACAAGTTTATATTTATTAAATATTATTGTATCGTTGTAATTAAATCTATATAACATATGTGTTGGTTTTAATTACGTCGTATTAAAAAAAAGACTAAACTGGAAAAAAAGGAAAGGCTCATCGGACCATAGACTTAATATATAATCCGGACATCTGATACTCACGTGACCAGTCATGTGATCAGGAAGTAGACTTCACAACAAACCATGAAATGTGAAGTCGGTATTTCCTAGTTTGGGTTTATTTAGACATTCTTTATTTGCTAGATTTTTTTGTTTGTTTGTTTTTTAGTTTCCTCAGAGATTTCCAGAAGTTCATTTAAAAAATGGAGACAGTTTTTATTGTGCTCGTCGCTTTAGTTTCTCTGTCGGCGGCTCGATACTCCGCTGATTGGAGCAGTCTGGACGGCAGACCGCTGCCCCCATGGTACGACGAGGCCAAGCTGGGCATTTTCATCCACTGGGGGGTGTTCTCCGTCCCCGCGTTTCAGAGCGAGTGGTTCTGGTGGCACTGGCAGGGTCAGCAGCCCCCCGACCCGCAGTGCGTCCGCTTCATGACCGACAACTACCCGCCTGGGTTCAGCTACCCGGAGTTCGCGCGGCACTTCCACGCGCAGTTCTTCCGTGCAGAGGAGTGGGCGGACTTGTTCGAGGCTTCCGGGGCGAAGTAAGACGTGCTCCGTCCACCGAGAGCGGGAAGGTTTTACACATTTGATATAAATTATGTGTACCCCACTGTACCGGAGGTCTGCTTCACTCCACCCATTGGGTGATTCCTCTCTGAGAACAGGCCTGTAGGAGGAGCTACTGGAAACATTCGACACCGATTTACACTGAAGTTAATGCTATCATGGAACATATTAATGAACTGATGTTTATTCCGCAAATGAAACATACACTTGAAGAGAAAATAACCTCTTTTGAAAGTATGAAATTGTTTCTAGCTTTTAACGGAGATTCACATGACTTCCTTTCAAAATAAAAGACTCTGTGTCACATAGGGTCATCTCAATGCAGCAAATGTATTAGTAGGTAGTGTAATGTCAGCATTGATGTAAAAAAAAAACAAACAAACAAACAAACAAAAAAAAATATTTTATCATTTGTGGTGCAGCTCAGTCAAAAACTTCCCAAATCTAACTAACTGTAATCAAGTCAAAGTCGGGTAAGATACTCGTCCTGTATTTCTGGAACTGTAAAGTA
>NC_050522.1:1595848-1601013 GCF_002922805.2 Oryzias melastigma | reverse complement strand
GAAAAAAATAATCGGAGATTAGTCGACTATTGAAATAATCGTTTGTGGCAGCCCTACTGTAAAGCAACTTAAAATCCTCAAATTAGTTAAAAATGAGAAAATTCACTTTATAATTCAGGAAACACCATAAATTCCCAACCCAATCGTCTTCTGATCTATTGCAAAAGTATTCCCAGTGGTCTTTTAATTAGGAGATGATGTTTTACAATGAAATCTGCGATTTTCAAGGACATAGTTTCTGCAGTTCAGCAGGAGTTCTTTTGAAATTCACCTCTCAGTTGTGGATGGGACTGTTGGCGTGAAGTTAGCCTGAACCCTTCCCCATCATCCCTTTGTTTACACCATCTCCCGCTAGCTTACAGCCCCTCACACCCCCAACCTAACATTAGTGATGCAACAAAAATGGCGATTAGTATAATTTCTATCCAGTCGTACAGTTTTGATCCAGCTCAGACGAGAAAAACAAAGATGTTCATGGATATATTTGTATACGAGTGGATGCATCAGAATGGAGCAGAGCAGAGAGCTTGTGGCCTGCTGACTGTAGTGCTGCTACAAGCTTTTTCCAAAAGCATTTTTCATCTGCTCCTGATTAAAACAATCAGAGTGATAGCATTCACTGTATAAAGGAAGGTTTAAAGGAACTGGACTGTGTGACCCCCCCCGTGTTCCAAACAGGAAGTGGCTCTAAAAAGGCTAAATCCCATAGACTTCTATAGAAAAATAAACAGCTGCGACTCAGTCACTAACACTGTCAAAATAAACATTCTTGATCTGATACTTTTTTCTTTGCATCTTCTGAATAATCCTAATTTTTAAATATTTTTTTCTTTATATCAAATTATTTACGGTATGAACTGACCAATCAGATCCCTCAGTAAAAGCATGTGGTGCTTGCTCCACCCCAGTTTGAAACGTTTGACAGATTCTTCAGAGCCCTCTTTCATTGGTAGTGGTGTGGACTTCTAACCAGGTCACTCCTTGGTGAGAGTGGTTGCCATAGAAACATTGACTCAGACCAACTCGGACTAATCCCTTGTCCGGACCTTGTCTGCCTCCAAATGGCAGTGTGTGTATTGTGGAAAACTGGTGACTGAATCGACTTCATTTGGTTGGAGCCAGAGGTGAACCGTTTTCTATGGATGATGTCACACTCACTCAGTCCAGTTCTCTGATACAGTCAGCTTAGTACTTTCAACATTTGATCAAATCAGAGGAAAAATTATCCGAACACACTGGAATGCATCTGTTTTGTGCAGACCTGGTTCTTCTACCTGATCTTCCTTTTGCTTTGTCAGGTATGTCGTCCTCACTGCCAAACACCACGAAGGATTTACCAACTGGAAGTCTGTGAACTCCTGGAACTGGAACTCTGTTGATTCCGGCCCTCACAGGGATTTAGTGGGAGAGCTGGGAGAGGCAGTGCGCAACAGGTGAGCCCTCCACTCACCACACCTGTTGAACACAGAAGTCATGTCACCTTAGAGCACAGGGGTCAAACTCCAAGCCTCAAGGGACGGTGTCTTTAACATTTTTCAAGCTAACCTGCCATTAAAGCTCTTTATTAGCAAAGCACGCCTGATCCAGGTAACCAGGAAACATGGCAGGATTTCATTAAACCAGCAGGATGCTGGCCATCGAGGCTTGGAGTCACCTTTCATTTGTTTCCAGCTCTCCAAGGTTTTTAGTTTTCCTGATTCCAAAAGAGTTTGAGGTTGTTCAGTGAATGCTGCTTCTCTTGTGAGGATTTACTCGTTCTTGCTCAGGTCCCTGCACTACGGACTCTACAACTCCTTATATGAGTGGTTTCACCCCCTGTACCTGAGCGACAAGAAGAGTGGCTTCAGGACGCAGGACTTTGTGATGCAGAAGTTGCTTCCAGAACTTTACAACATGGTCATCAGGTGTGTCAACCATCAATCCAGGATTTTCTACCTTTTAGGGTCATGTAACTGAAACAGATCAGTAGTGAAGTCATGCAGCAGCCCCTTCCTTAAACACTTGGTTTCTGTTACTTGCAGGTATCGACCGGAGCTGATCTGGTCCGATGGAGACTGGGAGGCGCCGGACACCTACTGGAACTCCACTGAGTTCCTGGCCTGGCTCTACAATGACAGCCCCGTTAAAGTAGGTTTCACGCGAGTGGAGGAGCTTCTGCAAGAGCCAAATGTTTATTAAGACTCCTCGTCCCCCTCGTACTAGGACACCGTGGTGACCAATGACCGGTGGGGGGCCGGCTGTGCCTGCAAACACGGTGGCTACTACAACTGCCAAGACAAGTACTCCCCAGGCCAACTGCCCGAACACAAGTGGGAGAAATGCACATCTGTGGACACTCTGTCCTGGGGTTACAGACGGAACATGAAGATCCTGGAACTCATGGACCTGCCCACCATTATCAAGGTTTCAGACTGTTAAACCTTTAGGTCAAATCCAAAGACCAAACCCAGAAGCTTGGAAGCCCTTTACTTCATAACTTCAAACAAGATAATTTCTAGATTTGGTCATTGACTCATAAGTTACTCCGTTTGCTTGTAGGATCTGGTCAGCACAGTTGCTCTTGGGGGAAACTACCTTCTCAACGTGGGACCCACAGCTGATGGAATGATCCCTGCCGTGTTTGAGGAGAGGCTTCGGGGCGTTGGGGCCTGGCTCCAGGTCAACGGAGAGGCCATCTATGGCTCCAAACCCTGGAGAGTCCAGATGGAGAACGCCACTGTCCCAGTCTGGTGAGAAATGGCGATTTGACTCTCTAAACCCAGGGTGTCAAACTCAATCACACAAGAGGCCAAAATCCAAAACACACCTTAGGTCGCGGGCCGAACAGGATAAACATTTATTGAATACTCTAAAACTAAAATTTTAAAACTTTAAAACCACAACTTTTTAACATAATTCTGAACTAGATATATAGCATTACCTGTGATAATGCTAGTGTGAATGCTGTAAGCTGAATTTAGCTGCTGAAGATGCTGAAATTGATAGCTAAAAATGCTGAAGCTGAAAACGCTGAAGCTGATAGCCAGCTAAAATATTACCTAAATACCAAATTAGCCTAAAAAACAAAAACATTTTGGTTAGCCAAAACAGCTAGCATGTTGATAAGAATGTAGCTAAACTTCAAAAGAGCCTAAAAACTGAAAAAAGCCTATAGATCCTGAAATATTTGCTGAACTCCAAACAGCCTAAAAAATCTTAGTAAATGCCAAAATATTGGCAGAATGACCATTTTTAAAACTTTAAAACTGTAACGTTTTAACATAATTCTGAATAATACAAATGCAGGAATATTATTCCAGAATAAATCAACTTAAACCTTAAATAACTTTCAATATTTTACTCTCCATAAAAATATATTTTTTCAAAATTTTACAAGTTAGAAATGAGCGTAAGATAACATCGGGTCATTAATAACAATAAAATAAAATGATCTGGAGGGCCGGATAGAATTACCTGGAGGGCCGGATCTGGCCCCCGGGCCTTGACTTTGACACATGCTCTAAACTTTTAAGCATTAACTTTAAAGTTTTCTAAGAGATCTTGGTGAAGTGAAAAGAGTTTTGAATTCTCCAGCTTTTAATAGACTATCAACTTCATCACAATATTAACTTAAAAAGCAATGAAGACATTTGAGTGAAAGCTTAGAGGAAAATCCAGATGTTTTTGTCCCGAACTCAGCTTTTTTCTCTGCATTTAAAATGGATGAACATTCTCCGTGGTTTTCATTGTGCTGACCTGCAGGTTTTCAGGCTGCTGACACCATCTATGTTCCTGCAGGTATACGTCCAAAGGCTCCTCCATCTACGCCATTGTGACCACAACCGCCCCCACGATCACGCTGCAGCTGCTGACGCCTAAAACCTCAGCAGCCACTGAGGTGATCCTGCTGGGGAGTCCTTCCCCGTTATCCTGGGCCCCTCTTTACCCCAACGCCGGCCTGACCATCCTCCTCCCAGAGCTGCCCTGTGCTCCAGGTCGAGCATGGACGCTTAGACTGGACGGCGTCTCCTGAGTGGTCAAACCAGCAAAGATGGCGGCTGAAAATTCTGGTATCACTTTGAAGGAGAAGACAGTGGTGGACATTATCTAAAGGGAGAACACGTTTGCCTTAAAGAATGCAGCACTGCTACTCAGCGACTTCTTGATTGGACTCAGCTTGTACTGTTGATTTAAATAAAGTTTATGAACTTTTATTGTTTCATTACTTTTGATGCTTCTGAGTTCCTTTAATGTCTGAAACTTGAAAGTTGTTTTATTGTTGTTTTTTTTCCCCCATAATTTCTTGTTTTAGACCAAAATAATTGAACCCAGTTTATTCTGAATCTAAATAGGAGACTTGAAGGTTTCTGCGCCACGGTGAATGAACTCTGGCTTGGTCCTGCTCTGGCCTGTGGTGGCAGCGCCAATTCAGTTGATGTGTGACATCACCAGGGAGTCATTTCATTCAAGTCCATACTTGGATTTCTAAAGACATTTTAATGTAAAGCACTTTTCATGGTTTGAGCTGCTGAATGTACGAGAGGTGCTTTTTATAAATAAAGTTAGAAATGATAAGAAATCTTTGCAGAAGTTTTTATAAAAGCAAGTTTGTCCTTTCTGAGGTAACGTTAGCAGCAAACGGTGAGTGGAGGTTCTTCACAAGGGAAAAGAACAAAAACAAAACGTGTGGAATAATCTTCAGTCCCATCAGCAGCAGTCCTGCTGTCCATAGAACACCTGTCTGCTACAGCTGTAGCTGCATGTCTACGAGAACGCAGTTCCTCTGCAGCAGGGGTGTCAAACTCAATCACACAAGGGGTCAAAATCCAAAGCACACCTTGGGTCGCAGGCCGAACAGGAGAAACATTTATTCAACACTCTAAAACTACATTTATAAGACTTTAAAACTGTATCTTTTTAACACAATTGTGAACTACATATTTAGCATTACCTTTGATGATGCAAGTGTGAATGCTGTAAACTGAATTTGGCCGCTAAAGATATTAGTGCTGATAGCTGAAAAATGCTGACATTGATATCTGAAAACACTGAAGCTAATAGCTGAAAATGCTGAAGTTGACAGCTGAAATTGCTGGAGCTGAAAGCCAGCTAAAATATTAGCTGAATGCAATTTTAGCCTAAAAAAAAATGATAAAAAGCCTAAGTCAGCCAAAAAAGCTAGTATG
>NC_050522.1:1592360-1595029 GCF_002922805.2 Oryzias melastigma | reverse complement strand
ATGATGACAGGAATATCAGTAGACAGATATGTCACTGAGCTCCGTCAAAAAAGCAAAAACTGTGAGTTTGGAGCTGATGAGGAAAGCATGATCAGGGATAAGTTGGTGTTCAGCGTAAATGAAACAAGACTGAAAGAGAGACTACTTCGGGACAATGACCTAACTCTACGCAAGGCATTAGAAATATGCAGATCAACTGAAGTGGCCAAAGCACAGATTCAGGCAATGCAGACAACACCTGTTACCCATGACACCGCAGTAACAAAACAAGCAGCAACAAGCAAGTGGCTTGTACCAAATGTGGTAATAAGCATGAGCCTCGACAGTGTCCAGCTTATGGAGCAACATGTCATAAATGTGGAAAAAATAATCACTTCTCAAAAGTATGCAGAACTAATGCAGAGAAAAGCAGTAATTACAAGAAAAACAAAACTGTGAACAACATTGAGACTGAAGTTGACTCATTGTACATAGGCATGGTGTGCAGTAATGACAGTGACATGGATGATAGTTGGAAAGAAACTGTGACGATCAAAGGTGTGCCAGTCACTTTCAAACTTGACACAGGCGCAGATGCAAATGTGCTACCCAAGTCAGTTTATACAAAGTTACCTGGAGCTCCTCAGTTACAGCCTACAAAGACTGTGCTCGTAGCTTTTGGTGGAACCCGCATACACCCAGATGGTGTAGTGTCGCTTGAATGTAAAACAAGGAAGTGTAAAGGTGTTTGTGATTTTTTAGTGTCCAGCTATGCAGACAAGTCGATCCTTGGAGGACAAGCATGTGAAGAGCTGCAGCTGGTGAAGCGAGTTGGGACAATTGGGACGACAAAGTCTCCACAGCCGACCAAACCACCAGCCACCAAAGAAGAGCTCATAGAGAAGTACGCAGAGGTGTTCACAGGTTTGGGTGAGTTTCCTGGAGTTCATCACATACACACAGACCCAAACGTCACACCTGTGATTCATGCGTGCAGAAACGTGCCACTTTCCATATTGGAGCCGCTGAAAAAGACACTGAAAGATTTACAAGACAGAAACGTGATAACGCCAGTCAATGAGCCCACAGATTGGGTTAATAGTCTGGTCGCGACACAAAAAAAGAACGGAACACTAAGGGTGTGTTTGGACCCTTGTGATCTGAATCAAGCAGTGAAACGCCAGCATTACTCCATCCCCACACATGAAGATGTTCGTAGTAAACTGGCAGGAAAATCCGTTTTCACCATTCTAGACGAAAGAGATGGTTACTGGCAGATCGAACTCAATGAGCCATCTTCTAAGCTCTGCACCTTCAACACACCTTGGGGCCGGTATCGTTTCCTCCGGCTCCCATTCGGTATAAAGTCCGCCAGCGAAGTGTTTCAACCAAAGAACTGTGAGACTTTTGGCAACATCCCTGGTGTGTTTATCATTGCCGATGACATGATCATTGCAGCAACGTCAGAGCGCGAACATGATGAAATCCTGCAAAAAGTAATGGAAAGAGCCAAAACAGCGAATGTGAAGTTTAACAAGGACAAAATTCAGTTCAAAGTAAACACTGTTAAATACTTGGGTCACATCATCACTGCATCAGGCCAAAAAGCAGACAATGCAAAGATCAGAGCCATTATTGACATGCCAACTCCAGATGACAAGCAAAGTCTCCAACATCAGCTTGGAATGACAAAATTCTTGGCACAATACATTCAAAATGAAGCATCACTCACTGCACCTTTGAGGCAGTTACTAAAAAAGGACACAGTGTGGCAGTGGCAGCCACACCACACAGCAGTATTAAGCACACTCAAGACAGCGCTCACTCGAGCTCCAGTTCTGAGATTCTACGACCACAAGAGACCATTGACTCTGCAAGCAGACTCTTCAAAAGATGGACTGGGTGCGTGCCTGTTACAGGAAGGACAGCCTGTATGCTATGCGTCACGAGCTCTCACAGACACGGAAAAGAGATACGCACAAATAGAAAAAGAGTTGCTAGCCATTGTGTTTACCACCAAAAGATTCCACCAGTATGTCTATGGAAGACCAGTGACTGTGCAGTCTGATCACAAGCCTCTAGAAGCAATCATGCGCAAACCGCTTTCCAAGGCACCAGCGAGGCTGCAAGGAATGCTGTTACAGCTACAGAGGTATGAACTCACTGTCACATACACACCAGGCAAGGACATGTTCATAGCCGATGCACTCTCGCGTGCTACAGCAACTAGTGACAATGACACAGCAAGTGAAAATGCTTGTGAGGAGAGAGTTGTATATGCATTAGAAGCTACAGAAGCACTGGTGAAGACATGCTCAACAGACTGAGAACCGCAGTTGCAACAGACACTGTGCTACAAGCTTTGTGTGAAAAACACATTAATGGATGGCCAGCTAAACGTAAAAGTTTGGACAGAGCACTATACGGCTACTGGCCCATGCGGCACAACATCAGCATTCACAAAGACATAGTAATGGTAGGAGACAAGATTGTAATACCACAAAACTTCAAGCGAACGATTCTGGAAAAACTCCACCTTGCTCACCAAGGTATACAGCGCACAAAAGCCAAGGCAAAAAAAGTGCTGTACTGGCCTGGTATGTCCAGTGATATAGTCTATGATTCAGAAATGTGAACAGTGCCAACAAATGCAACCAAAGAATCAGGCGGAGCCACTTGTTCCACATTTG
>NC_050522.1:1591480-1592260 GCF_002922805.2 Oryzias melastigma | reverse complement strand
CATCTTTTTCAGGGATGCATTTAGCTGCAATCTGTTTTTCTGTCTGAAACACGGGCGCTAAAACACTCCCACATCCTCTTGTCCTGAGAACAACTCTTTGACCCAGCATGCCTTGCGCTTCTCGGATCACATGACCGTGACCGTCCAATCGGCAGTCTTTATTAATCCCAAGCAGGAAGCGACCAGACACACACGTTGCTGAGCTGGGAAATGTTTGTTGCTACGAGGAGCCGCCTACCCGTCGAAACTGTCCGAGAAAAGCGTCTAACTAGTTGTCATTTCGCTGTGGAATCGGTGAGTCCGTTATATGACTAATTTAATATTTTGCACGCAGCACAGTGCTGCGTATTGCCACATTTAAACTATTTTCGTCCACATGACGTGTGCTTATGTTATGTTTATGCCAGGTGTCTCTGATTGTAAGTGCTTTGATTATGAAACAAAATACTTTACTGTTGTATAAGTTGTTAATATAATTATTAGTGCTTAGGAAATTGCACTGTTTGTATTGCGCAATATTTATTTAAAGATGAGTCTATTTAAATTATTAATATATAGACCTAGAATGTGCACATAGATGAGGGTCCTGTTTTTTTATGCAGGCCACTTATGATGGCGAGCTAAGCCCGAGCCTGAACCCGGTTAAATGCTGGAGCCTTCCGAAGGACATTTCCCATCCTGTACCCTGTCCATGCTGGTAGGAGGCTCCTGTAGCCTACAGACTCTACTGACAACAAACCATAGACTGTATATAAAATAACTGGACGAAGCAAGCCCCCC
>NC_050522.1:1568707-1589548 GCF_002922805.2 Oryzias melastigma | reverse complement strand
ATTTATTCTGGAATAATATTCCTGCCTTTTTATTATTCATAATCATGAGTAAAAAATTAAGATTTTAAAGTTTTTAAAATTGGCATTCTGCTAGCTTTTTGGACCATTTTGGCATTTACTATGTTTTTTAAGCTAAGTTGAAGTTAGGCTAATATTTACACGTTAGCTGTTTTGGCTAATTTAGTTTTGTACCAGTTTTTTAGGGTATTTTGAAGTTTAGCTATTTTTTCAGCTACATGCTAGCTGTTTAGGCTAACCTAAGTTTTTTTTTCTTCAGTTTTTTGGGATAGTTTGGCATTTAGGTAATAGTTTAGCTGGCTATCAGCTTCAGCGTTTTCAGCAATCAGCTTCCACTTTTTTAGCTATGAATTTCAGCATCTTCAGTTATTAGCACTAGCATCTTCAGCAGCCAAATTCAGCTTACAGCATTTACACTAGCATTATCGCAGGTAATGCTATATATCTATGGGTGTGTTTTGAATTTTGGCCCCTGTGCGATTGAGTTTGACACCCCTGATTTACATGATAATTCCAGTTGATTCTAAAGGAGAAAGAAGAAGAGAAGTCTCCTTTAGAATCTACTGAAATTATCATAGTTGAAAAGTTACAATATGTTAAAGATTTTTTGTTTAAGCATCACCGACGACACCTCAGGTATTAAAGGATTAAAATGCCTCTGACCATTTTCCTAAGGAAGACCTTTGAACGGTCTGATTGCATGTTCAGTTTGCCTCTTAAATCCTTCAGCACTAAACCCCAAGCCGGAGGTGTGGTCCACTGCAAAGATGGGCCAAAGGTCCTCTGCCAAGACAAGCCAGGGGCGAGGTCCACTGCCAAGATGAGTCTGAGGCAAGGTCCACTGCAAAGATGGGCCAAAGGTCCTCTGCCAAGACAAGCCAGGGACGAAGTCCACTGCCAAGATGAGTCTGAGGCAAGGTCCACTGCCAAGATGAGCCAAAGGTCCTCTGCCAAGACAAGCCAGGGACGAGGTCCACTGCCAAGACAACCCAGAGGCGAGGTCCGCTGCCAGGACGAGCCGGAGGCGAGGTCTGCTGCCAAGAACCGGAGCACAGCACTGGAATCTCAACTCTCTGCCGCTCCTATGGAGGGGAATGGGAAAGAGGAACAACCCGTGACTTGCACTGCACCAAACAGAAGTGATTACTGACAAAAAAATTTCTTCTTTTGGAAGTTTGAACAAACTCATAAATCTCTTGCAACCTAAAAACATTCCCTCCTAAGACATTGTCTTAGGAGGTGTTGTTTTCTCTGCAGATTAGATGCAAGAGGGACCACATCCTCTCAGAGTTGATGCTAAAATAACAACACTGCTGATGATCACCTTAAGCTCCACGGAGATAGTGGGTGTGTGTTGGTGTTGGCCTGGGGGCGAAGCTGGCAGTGCAGACTCTTCCTGAAAGGGGTTGTCCTCAATCTATGATGTAAGCATGTGAGGACCCGCTCATTTTTGTGGGTTTGGGAGGGGCTGCTGCAGAGATGGCAGGTTTTTAGATTACTCAGAAATACGTGAATGGATCAAAATACCACTTTTGGGGTTCTTTATAGGGTAGAATGAACAGAATAATGTACTTAAAAGCTCAAAAGAATGGCCCCTTTAAATTGGCGAGTCATGAAAGATAAAACTGACAATCATTTTACTGACACTCACACTGTCTCTGAACAGCAGGTCGGTCAAGTCCACTTCTAAGTTTTGCTAAGATTATGCGTGAAATCAGTGCAGTAGCATTTTGAGTTCCAAGAAAAATGTATCTCAAATGCCTTAATGCTCCCAGCCAGCAAGGCCAAGTGGGCCCCACATGGTTTAAAAGTGGTCAGAAAGTGTGGGCCCAATTGAGTTTGTCTGCAGTTTTTGTTGTGGCCCCAACTGTGTTTGCCCACACTGGTTTAAGTAGGAACTCAGTGGGTTGGCTCACTGTGCTATCCAGCAGCTTGGTGGACAACGAAGCTCACTAGCTCAATACAGCGGAGCTCGCTAGAACAATACAGCTGAGTTTGCTACCTCAATACAGCAGAGCTTACTAGCTCAATACAGTGGAACTTGCTAGCTCAAACAGCTGAGTTTGCTACCTCAATACACCTCACTAACATTCTACATTGTAGCTCACTAGCATGCTACAGTGGAGCTCGCTAGCCAAATACAGCAGAGCTTGCTGGCTCAATAAAGTCGAGCTTGCTAGGTCAATACAGCAGAGCTCACTAGCTCGCTACAGTGTAGCTCACCAGCATCATACAGTGTAGCTCACTAGCATGCTACAGTGGAGTTTGCTAGCTCAATACTACCGTGGAGCTTGCTAGCTCAATAGAGCGGAGCTTGCTAGCTCAATACAGTGGAGCTTGCTAGCATGCTGATGTGTAACTCACTAGCATGCTGCAGTGGAGCTTGCTAGCTCAATAGAGCGGAGCTCGCTAGCTCCATTCAGTATAGCTTGCTAGCTCGATACAGCGGAGCTTGCTAGCTTGATTCAGTGGAGCTTGCTAGCTCGATACAGCGGAGCTTGCTAGCTTGATTCAGTGGAGCTTGCTAGCTCGATACAGCGGAGCTTGCTAGCTTGATTCAGTGGAGCTTGCTAGCTCGATACAGCGGAGCTTACTAGCTTGATTCAGTGGAGCTTGCTAGCTCGATACAGCGTAGCTCGCTAGTTCAATGCAGCAGGGTTTTCTAGCTCGATACAGCACAGCTTGATAGCTCAATACAATTTAGCTTGCTAGCATGCAGTACACTACAGTGTACTGTGAACATACTACAGTAGAGTTCGCTATCATGCTACAGTGTAGCTCATTAGCATACTAAAGCAGAGCTTGCTAGCACGCTACGCTGTCCATTGGGCAGCTGGCTAGTGTAGCGAGCTAACCCACTGACTGTTAATTTAAGTCAATGTGGGCAAACACAGGTGAGGCCACCACAGAAACTGCAGACTAACCCAATTAGGGCCACAGTTTTTGCCCACTTTTAAACCATGCGGAACCCACTTGGTCTTGCTGGCTGGGTTGTTTTATTTTGTGGTTTATTTCTGATGAAAAATTTAATTTCAGACATTTTCCACCTTTTGCTGTCAGTTCTAACAGATGGTGCCCCCCCTCTCCGTGCTTATGTTAGGGGTAGCAGTGAATCTGTTTATTCTCAAGAGCTTTGAAATAGAGCAACACTGCAACGAGAGACAAGATCAGCATCCCAGAGATTGTTAACTATGCATTTTCCATTTCTGCGTGGTCAACACGTGGAAGGGCATGTGTGACACTGCAGAGGAGCCTGCATGCTGAGCAGAACGTCCTGGCCTCAGGGTGACTTCAGGACAGTCGCTCCTCTCCTCCAATATTCTAAATTTCTGGGGTTTTTTTGTCCATTTTCCTCTTTCATTTCTCACATCATTTGGCCTGTGACCCTCCATCATTGTCATTTGTAAGTTCTCATCATAAATATTCCTCTTCCGAGCGGTGTAATTAAACAGCTCCAAGGACAGTGGAGGTCAACGGAGAAGAGCGATGACGCCTCTGTGAGGAAGCTGCGGTTCTCCCGACAGCCTCAGATACATGAAGGCCACTTTAAATGTCTTTACGTGTGCTGTCATCGTGCACAGCCCCGATTCCACAAGAAGCAGACTTTTCAGCAGAGAAGTTTTCATTAAACAAATGATGAAGGATAATCCATCAATCTAACTACTTCAGCTTCAAGTCAGTGAGCTAATATAGTCATCTCTCAATATAATCTGGATCTAATCAGTGTTATTTGTTCCTCAGATGAGTTGAAAGGGTGAATGATTTTGTCTTGAAAGTACTGTCAGCAGCGTTGAGTTACTGGCATTGAAAATGTTCACAGAACAGAACTTTACTGTCCACTTCCAAAAATTAGAATAACACATTTATTTTAAAACAGTAAATTTAAAGAGAGAATTATACCTTAATGTATGATAAAAATATTAGAACTAAACAAGGCACTGGCTCAAAAAGGAGCTGCATTTCTAGTCTCCACCTGCGGAGGCAGTAATGTGCAGAAAGCTGAACACTGAGATAGAAAGAGAAGAAGAAAGCAGTTTTAAAGCTGTTAATATGGAGACAAAAGGGACAAAAAATTACCTCATATAAAAAATACAAAACACAATTTACACATGCACAGCATAAACTTAGAACAACTTAAGAATAACTTCACATAAAAATCTTTAAAAAGTACGCACCAATCAACTGATACACACAAAATCACATTTATTTATTTATTTTAATTGTCTCGACCAGCTCTGGCTTTATAAGTCCTGGCCGCTGTATGCTTTAAAGCGGACTCCACCCAGACCTTGCCGCTCCGGGGGCCGTGGATGCTCACTGCACTGCTCTCAGTCGGACCGTGTGGCGCTGATCCGGGCGTGGACCGACCTCTATACAACAGGTGCTAGCAGTCTACGGCGATGTTGGCTACCTACCAATCCGTTTATATACACAGAAAGAGGAGTCTAACAGTTTGTGTAAATCTCAGTCTGTGTGCAGATTTGAATAAAATCACATCCATGCATTAGGTATGCGATGTGTTTCCTATATAATAACCTAAAGAGTTTGAAATGTCGTTCATTTGTTGCACTTTGTAACATTATTACCAAGACCTGGGAATTATTTTTCGGATGGTCAGAATTTTTTGTTTTCAGAATCGGACCAAAATTAATCATTTTATGGTCATGTTAGTGTGTCTGCTAAACCATGTCTCATTGTTTTTATACCATTCCAAAATTATTATGTATCTTGGAAAATAGTAAAAAGTCTGCGTGTCACCTCTAGTGATTATTCTCATTAATGTGATCAAGCCTGGTCTGCTGCATTTTGACACATTTCTCCCTTGTTTTCAAAGAGTTGGACACTATACATACGTCACTACCAAATCTGACCCTCTGATTGGTTACATTTTAACTGATTTAACTTTCAGTTTTCATTGAAATTGACTTAAAAACATGATTTGGTATGCATGATTGCGAGAGTTTTGAACGCCGTAGCCCAAAACATGTATATATGCACGTTTACATAGACTTTTATTGGAATATTTTTCTTCCAAGATTATTTAAAATAAGGAAATGCACAAAGCCAGCAAATGTGCCTGTGTCTCCTGTTAATGAGGATAACAGAGGAATGTTTCTGTGAACGGGAAGTGGCCTGAAGGAGACTTGCCTCATCTGAAACTCCATCAAGTGATAAAACTGTCAGTCAGAGCAGAGAAATATGATTATCGTCATCAAAAATCGTCCTTGTAACCTTTCGAGTCTATGAAGAGCAAAGCAGGTGTTTGGAAGAAGGACTCTCGTTAGACATCAAGCTTCTGTTTGGAATGTTAATCGCGTATTGATCTGTAATCTGCAACTCCTCCATGATCATGTGAATTAAACACAGATGCTATAAAGACGGCAGGGAAAAGGGCTCCTGTTTACTGCTAACGAGGTGAACGTGGATAAAGAAAAATACTGACATTTGACTTCCAGTTATGTTCCATTTAACACTGTAATGTATAGACAAACCCAGAGATAAGGGATGACACTAAAGTCTAAAATGATGGGAGGTTTGAAGCAGGTTTCTAACATGAGTGGAATTGTACTCGCACTAATGTTTTTAAAGATTGAAGCTGTTCAGAGGTCTGAGCTGTGAGTCATGGAGCAGCAATGGAGAAACAATCTCAGAAGATCAACACAAGAGGTGTTGGGGATAATCCATAGTGTGATATATCGAGATATTTTGTTTGGCAATGCTTGTATTGATTTAAAATGCTGACAAACGATATTTAAGTAAATATTTACAGTCATCTTTCAGCGTCTTACTTTTGCTTTCCACTTAAACCCCTGACTGCTAGTCGGCAGCGCAGCACACTTTGAGACAAAAAAAACAAGATTTTTGCAAGAACCAGCTCATGTTTTACTGTTAAGCCAGCCTTGTGGTTTTTGTTATTATAAGACATGTACTACTTAGTTTTTACTTAGGATGGGTCCGAACCAAAATTCTGTTTCTGCCAGTACCCAACACATTCTCATTCCTAAGTCGTCACACTTTGACGATTGGTTTTTTGACGTTTTGGGTGTCCCCAACTCGTCGTTTTTTGACGTGCTGGCTGTTCCATTTAAACCAAGGCTCCAGAAGCTTTGTCAGACGCAGTACCAGGCAAGGTACAAGGTACTGGTCCTGAGGATACCGGTACCCTATCCCGGTCCACAAACCGGTACCACATCTGGTAGTGTACCCGCGTGTTACCAGGCACGCGGTTTCAGTACTGTCTGGTACCGCGTAGGTTGCAGTACTGAGTTACGGTCAGGGTTAGGGTACCGATGTGGTACGCATCCCGGTACCGCACCGGTACTGGTTTGCGGGCACAGTTGTGCAGACGTCGAGTGTATTTGTGTTGTGTAACCAGTGCAGTGATGACCGGGCCTGCTAAAGACAGATATATTGTGTGTGCATCCATCTTTGGAAAAAATTTAATACAGTTTATTTTTGTGGCAGAAACGAAGACAGAAAGACCCAATCTGAATTCTTCCCTTCGCCTTCGTTTGCCCCTCCAAACGGAGAGTTATGAAATAATAGCGTGTCATATTTCGGACATCACTTTCATTCGATTACACCACCAATAATCGCCGGTCCGCTAGCATTAGCGCAATGCTTCCAGCGCTTGAATAAACATAACAACAGCGATTTTATAACTTTTTACAAAGGTAATGCGACATCAGAAAATCATTACTTACATTTAAATGTAAATTCCATGGTCAAGAGCACGCCCACGTGAAGAAAAGCGTTTCTCAGCACGACGCGGTTTACCCTCACGGCAGACGGCTATATATCCCTTCATTTGGAGAGTCGGATTTAAAAAATTAATTTCCCGGACACACTTGGACTTCAACTGCCCCCTTAAATAGAGGGGAAGGGAAGTATTCGGATTAGGCCAAGGGCTCTAGGATGATGTCATGAAATGGACAGCAGCCACACGCAGTGGCAGGTGGAGCTTCAGGAATCGAGCCGTTTACCTCCGAGTAGGGAAAAACTCACGAAAAGTAGCAAATATTTCATAAATAACTTTTTTTAGTGTTCTGAAGTAATATATGATCATATATATGGATATAGTTCACTCTGAAAGGCTTAAGAAAATCATGGTATGGCCCCTTTAAACAAACCAGGTTCTGTTGGGCAACAACCACCCTCAACAATCTGGGTAAATGCCAAATAAGCCAAAAAAAAAAAACCTTAGGTTAGCCAAAACAGCTAGCATGTAGCTGAAAAATAGCTAAATTTTAAAATATCATGAAAAACTGAAAAAGCCCAAATAAGCCAAAACAGCTAGCATGTAGCTAAAATATTAGCTAAACTCACAAATAGCCTAGAAAATCTAAGTAAATGAAAAAATAGTCCAAAAGACTAGCAGAATGAACATTTTCTAAACTTTGAAACTGTAACTTTTTAAGATAATTAGGAATAATAAAAAGGCAGGTATATTATTCCAGAATAAATCAACTTAAATTTAATTACTGTAAACATTTTACTCTACATAAAAATATATTTTGTCAAAATTATGCAGTCAGTAATGAATGCAAGATAACATCGGGCGATTAATAACAATAAAATAAAATGATCTGGAGGGCCGGATCCCCCCCCATACATTATTATTTATAACTTTAACTTCCATATGAAAGAGAAATATCTCGATTTTAGTGTTTTGGGCAAAAGAATCCGACTGTATCGCCTAAAAGTTTGTAGAATCCTTTATGTACTAAGAGCTCTTTTTAAAGTTCGTTAGATCTTCCATGTCACGAAGCGTTCATCAGCCGCACGTTCATGTCAGGTACGTCAGGTTGCTGGGCTTTCCTGGTGCGGGAGGGGGGGTTGAGCCCCGCAGCACTTGCGCGCTCCCGCTCCGCTGCGCTCTCCTCTCCTCTAGTAGCATCTTCTGCACGCACGCTGCAGGACGGAGCGCCTGCGGGTGGTCTGAGGATCATCCATCTGCCTACACCTGCAGCCGGGCATCACCCCCTCCCCCTGTCCTCCCCCGCACCGTCTCTTGCTGTCGCGCCTCCGCCGCTGCAGACTCCAAGTTGAGGATCCCCGTGTCCATGCTGCTCTCCCCGCTTTAGATGCTGCATCATCAATGGGCCGCGCAGGATGTGAAGCCTCGCAAGCAGAAGCAGGAGGATGGCTCAACCACCAGGCTCGTCCGCGGCGCTGCCGCTGCTCCTGCTGGGCTTCGTCTCCTCTGTCCGAGCCGGTGAGTTGGACCACAGGTTGATTCGATGCGTCGGCACATGCATGCGCATTTCGGTGGCGCAAGTGAGCGGATGGACGAGCGGGCTCATTTTCATTGAAGCTGTGAAGCCAGACATGGCTGACATGAACCTGCATTCAAACTTTTGCAAGAAATTCCAGATAAATATTTGTATTTTGTTGTTTCAGAATTGGTTTGTACTATTAATAATAATCCAAAATATTCCCTTAAAATGTGGAAAACTTAATCAGAGGATTATTTGTTTTTCAATTAATGATAAAGTGAAGCTTTTTCTTTAAAATCATATGTAGCTAATTCATAAGGAGTATTCTCTATGCTGGGAAATAAATGTGAAAAATGTTTATTTGCACACTTTAAGCTCAATTATTGGTCCTAAACAGATCAAATGTACTAAAAAGATGTATCATCCTTACCGTACTTGATCAGATTGTGTTCAAAAGAAAATATCACGTCGACAGTGATCTGATGATAAGCTGAAAGATCTCAGACAGTCCTTTGAAAAGCTCCAGTCTGCCGATAAGATCCGGTGGCCTTTATCCTGCAGGGGTTTGTCTGTCTTCTTCAGGCTGGACATGAGAGCAGCCGGTTCTGTTGGTCCAGACACTTCTGGATGGATAGCTTGCTTGGCCTTTTGTGTGTCAGTGCAGGAGGATAAACGGTCACTCATTTGTTGACAAGAGAATGTCAAATGTGTGCATGTCATGGTGCACTGATCTCATCTTTTGAAATCTTTGTTTGTTTGTTTGTTTGATTATTATCTTATTTATTTATTTTTGATCAGGACCTTTTCTGCTCTGAAAGCTTTAGGATTTGGTGGTAAAAGATGGAAGAAATTAAGAATTTTACACTATTTTTCATATATAAATAATAACACTTTCTCAGTTGGTTGGATTAAGCAATTTATTATTAAACAACAGAGTTAACTATTTTAATCATAATGACAACAGAAACTTCACATATGACCCTATTCAAAAGTTGACATACCCCCAGTTCTTCATACCTTCTATTGCCTCCTTTTGTGTCAATAACATCTTGGTCGTTGTGGATGAACTTCTTTATTTTCTCTAATGGTGAATCAGTTCATTCTTCATGGCAGAAATCCTCAAATTCCTTTAAGTTCTTGGGCTGTCTTGCATGAACTGCCTGTTTGAGATCTCTCCAGAGTGGATCAATAATATTGAGGTCAGGAGACTGAGAACCACTCCAGAACCTTCACCTGATTCTGTTGGACCCAATGACAGCTGGAATTGGATTGTTGTCATGCTAAACTGTCCAAGTGCGTCCCGTGTGCATCCTCTGAGATGAAGAGAGTTTTCCTCCCGTATCTTGTCATCGTGATTTAAAAAGAGTTTTTTTTTTTATTACAATTGGTTTCACCCAACCACTAACTATGAGGGGAAAAAGTTTTGGTGTTTTCATTCAAATTCTAAGAAAAAATGATCAAGAAATCACAATTTCTTCTAGGGTATGTAATCTTATCAGCACAACTGCATGTTTGCAGGAAAAAAAAATATTTTTGTGCCTAAATGTTGAAAAAACACCTCAAACATTTTAAAGATTAAATGTCAGGGTGCCAGGTGCTGTAGTGGTTAGCACTCTGTCCTCACAGTGAGAAGGCTATGGTTTGAATCCCAGCTGGTTCCTTTCTGCATGGAGTTTACAAGTTTCCACTTTCATGTCTCTCATGGGTTTTCTCCTGATATTTTCACCAGCTCAGTGGTGTAGTTACTGAATGTCTGCTCTGAAACTCACCGGAGGTTTGAGTCCATGGTCATGTATTAACAAAAAATCAAAAACTGATGGCAACATCACATGCTCTTTGCCTATTCATCTATTTGCTCAACCAATTGGTGAGAAACATTTAGAAAGCATTTCTTTTTCAAATATTGATTGACTGTAATACTCCCCAGGGTACACACTCCCAAAGGGGAAATTGAAGAAAAAAAAATGGAAGTCTTTTTTTTTTACATAATCTGAAATACTAATAAAAAAAATAAAAAATTGATTAGTAACAGATACGCTCCAGATAGTAACTGCTGCACATCAATTTGTGACTAGAACAGCTTTTGGTTAGTAACCAGAAATTTTTTTAATTACTTGACTTTTTATTACTAAATATTTTTGAAAAAAAAAGTTTTTACTTAATTTTTTTTTTTTTTACTTTGTCTCTTTAGGGGCTCCGTACCAAGGCAGCAAGCAGCAGAAAAAATATCTTTTAAGGTGTTTTTTCCCCTATTTTTAGATAGTTAAAGGGTTAACACTGGGGAAATAACACACGTTCTTCGAACTACACAAATCCAGTGGATTCTGAAGCTGAGAAAATACAATAACTCAAAATTCAACACATTCAATGGCCACATTTGTATGTAGAGCATAAATAATGATGAAGTTTTGAACGCATTATCATAGACGTTTCATTGGAAATAGTCGCTTAAATGCAAGTTTCTGATAGCAGTGTGATCGTAGCTTCAGAGCTAGCCTTCAATTACCCTTTAACGCTAGAGCTCCAGTGTTTGTGTTCTTTGATTTGCTGTGACTTTTAAACTATTATCATGATAATTTCAGCAGATTCTGAAGGAGAAAAGTGAGCCGCTTTTCTCCTTCAGAATCTGCTGGAATTATCGTGTTAACAGTTGAAAAGTTATACTACGTTAAAGATTTTGTGTTGAAGGGTTAAATTTAAATACGCAAAAATGTCTTTTTTGTTTTATTTAATAAAAAGGTGAAGTTTTGTTTTAGAAACATGTTTTAGAAAATCAAATAAAACGCAAACCTGAGTGATATAGAATAAAGTTCTGATGAAATTAAAGCATGTGTCTGGCTTTTATGAAACTGAAAAGAGTCCGTTCAATTTCCAGATAAGAAAAATCGCCACAGTTACTGTTAGGCAGCTGTGTATTTATGTGTTTGTTTGCGCTCAGCGTCACGGTCTGTCTGTGATGTTCCTCTGTCGAGACTCACTGCAAATCGGCTTCTGACTTTGATGGCGGAGGACCGTGACTTGTTCCCGGCTCGCTCTCTGAGAGCCTCACACCCAAACATCTCTTTCACCTAACAATCTCAGCACACAACAGCAGATTTGATCCTCATAAGCTGCATTACATTCTGGTTTGTTATTTGCTGGATCGAACATCAGGATAAAGGGCCTACAGCAGCTACACAGGTTCATGAGTCATACAGCGACAGGATGTGTGCGGGAGGGAAGAACAAAATCCAAGAGAAAAACAGAGACGCCAACAACACCAAGAAACCTTTGTGGGTAATTAGATCTGACATGAATGAAAGCAGAAGGATCAAACTGTAGGAGACAGAGAGAAGATGAGCTCAGAGGACAAGTTCAGAGTGATGGGGAGTGTTCACATATCCAGCTGCTGTTTGGATGAATGTTAATGACTTTTCTCTTTTCTCTGTCAGACACGGTGCTGTCAGCTCCACTTAATGTGACCATCAGAGAGCTGGGGGTCAACTCTGCAGTGGTGACGTGGGAAATCTTAGAGGGGGACCCGGTCATTGGGTTTGCTATCACCCAACAGGTACCAGAACACAAAGACTTATTCCCAACACAAGGAAATCAGGTTAAAACGTGTTCAGATGAATTTTGTTCTGATGGAGGAATTCACAGCTCTGTCTAATGCCACATCTCCATACAGATTATATTTGCAAACTTCTGTTAGCTTAGCGCTCCAAAGGTATTGAGTTTAGTCTTCATAAATGCCTGTAGCTGTGGCGCAAATGGAAAGCAGTGACTCTCTGAGGTTTGGTTCCTACTTATTTGTGTCTTTGGGGAAGACAATAAACCCCACATTCCTCCCAGGAACCTGGTTAGCACCTTGTATGCCACCTCCATCAGCCTGTGAATATGTGTGTAAATTTTAACACAGGCGTGAATGTGTTTTGTTGGGTGTAAATGTGTGTGTGTGAGTAAATTTGTGTGTATACAGGGGTGTGTGCATGAGTGTTTGTGTGTATATACACACACAAACACCCCCCCCCACACACACACCCACACACACACACACACATATATATATATATATATATATATATATATATATATATATATATATACATACTTATATATATATACACGCTCTGGTGCTCAGGGCTTGTTCCTGTGCTGCCAGGATCAGAGCTTCTGTGCTGTCCTGCCCTTTCTAGCCATTAGTAGAACTTCTTGATATCAGCCACTTAAGTTATTGTCTGGTGACAAATCCCATATACCTGTGTGTGTATATATGTATATACATATACATGTGTATAGCGGCTGGGTGGCTCAGTGGGCTAGGTAAAGGGCTGGCACTCAGGAGCCCTGGGTTCGATTCCAGGGTTGTCCACTGATCCCAACCCAGATTGGGTCCTTAGACAAGACCCTTGACGCTGCTGCCTAACTGGGTCCCTGTGCCCCTCAAGTACAGGGTTGTGTCAGGAAGGGCATCCGGCGTAAAAACTCTGCCCCGATAAGCTGAAAGTGAACTACTACATATATATGTGTATACACATGTATATGTATATATAGTAGTAGTTCACTTTCGGCTTATCCCTTTCGGGGTTGCCACAGCGTAACAGCACCCACTGTTTCACATCAGTGATTTGGCAGAGTTTTTACGCCGGATGCCCTTCCTGACACAACCCTGTGGGTGTGGATCAGTGGACAACCCTGGGAATCGAACCCAGGGCTCCTGCATGTCAGCCCTTCAACTAGCCCACTGAGCCACCCAGCCGGCATATATATTTAGTATTCCCTCTTTATTCGTGGGGGTTGGGGATGAGAGTCATCCGCGAATATGTCAAATCCGCGAAACGGAGACCCACCCGCGCGGTCGGTGTCTGTTACCGATTCATACTCATCAAAAACACTTCTGATCCTATTTTGTATAACATTTATTAAAGAACAATGGAGTATTGCACAACAAACAGCCCGTCCTGGAGTGCGGAGATACACCTCAGCAGCACAGCACCCCCTTCTGATGCAAAAATTTAATACAAGCGTTTTGAGTTGTTCGAGTTTTTTTGATGAACCGGAGGAGTCCCCTGACTGAAATAAAAAATCTGCAAATAGGTCAAACTGCGAATAAAGAAATGCAAATACGCAAGGGCACACAATCTATACACACACACACACACGCACACACATATATAGAGAGAGAGATGTGTATCCTTAATAATGTTTTTTTTTTTTCCTATAATCCTGGTGTTTCCTTGTTGATACATAACAAGCACATTGACCTTTGTCTATGGGTGCAGAAAGTTATTCTGCATTTATATGGTGTTGGTAGATTTGTTGTTTTTTCGATGTTCATTTGCATTTTTAGAGTTGGATAATCTTTTTTCCGACTCTTCAAACACCACTTGATCATGGAGTTCCTGTAAGTTTGTGTTCTCCCTGAGTGACATCAACCACAAAAAACACAATTTTTTAAATACAAACAGTTCTGTTTTAAAGTAATTTTCAATCACCATAAGTCCATAAGTTCATCCATTTTCCATGTTGTTTTCTTTATCTTACGAGGTGGATTACAAAAACAGCCCACACATCTACTTATAGTCCGGACCTTCTGTCAAATTTTAGACCCCTTTGTAGCCTGAAAGTCTAAACATTTGCCCACCTCTGCTCTAGACTCAGTTACTCCAGTTTGCTTGAAATTCTTAAATGTAAAGTTTGGGTTGAAGCGACCGAGACAAACATTTGATGTTAAAATGTTAAAGTGTGTCTTCTATAATTGCTTGGTAAATAAAAGATCCCTGAGGGGCCTTTCTCTGTGAGGTGTCAGCTGACCTCAGCAAACAGCTTTCACAAGGTGAAAATCTGCGTTTCTAGCAGAGTGCACACAAGCACAGAGGCCGTTTAATCCTTTAAACCTAATTGCATTGTAGAAGAAGAGCCCAGGAGGTTCGGTTGAAGCTTTTTCCCTGCTGTTAACCCAGGCAGACGTGTAGTCATTAGCACAAATTGGACCCAAACAGGAATACCAGAAAATCTAAACCTAAATCCTGGGATTTTTTTCTTACAGGATAAAGATCAAGTTTGTAGATCTGTAGGGAGCGATCAACAGTTGTACAGAAGATTTACTGACGGACAGACTTTGCAAACATCAGTACGTTTGTGTGGAAACCCGTTAATAATCAGATAATGTGTTTTTTTTTTTCCTGATGCTGCTGCAGAAGAAGGATGTCCACATGCTGAGGTTCATCCAGGAGGTGAACACCACCACGCGCTCCTGTGCATTGTGGGATCTGGATGAAGACACAGAGTATATTGTGCACGTTCAAAGCATTAGCATGGGTGGGAGCAGCCCCCCAAGTCAGCCCGTGCTCTTCAGGACACCCAAAGAGTCCGAGAAGATGGCAGCCAAAAGTCCTGGTGAGTTACTGGTTTTAGTCACTTTGGTTTTGGCTCTCCTTTGACAAACCCAGTAAATGTACTCAGTTAGGTAATATTACTACAGAAAGCATAAACTGCCAACATGTTTGGGAACGGCAGCAAAGATAATTCAGTGTACAGATTTAAAGCATCAGCAAAGGTGGAGTTCCAGTGTTCCCTGCAGACAAACATCCTCACACCAGCAAGGACACCTTACTGATCATCTTTAATCCACAGGCAGCTCAGAACTGAAGGTCTGTGTGCTGCTTTGGGTTGCTTTCCCTCACAAACAGAGAGGCTTTTGTTAGAACAACACTCATCATCCCGACCTAGTTCTGTTAGCATCAACAGCAGCTCCTAACAGTGAAGTCTTCCCAAACTCCAGCAGTAAGCATGACGGGGTTTACTGTAACCTCTGCTGGAGACCAAGACTTACATCAACCTGGACTTCACTGAATTGCTACGAGATGTCACATGATCTAAAAAAAAAAATGGAGACTTTGATGAAATGTGACCACTAAAAGTCACACTCCAACCATATGTTTTTTCATTTGTAAAGTCATTCCCAGTGATTTTTTTATTGGGTTTATGTAGTTTTTAGCCAAAATTAAAAAACTGTCATTTTTTAAGACATAATTAATTAAATTAGGTTACAAGTCTTTTCAGAGGCACCCATGGTGCAAATACCTCTCATCAGAAGATTGCAGGTTCGATTCCCGCCTTGCCTCCCCCTTGGGGGAGACACTGAACGCCATCTTGCCTCTGGTGGTGTAGGTTGGCGCCAGTGTTCTGCAGTGAATCAGTGTGTGAATATATGTGTGAATAGTAGCAGTGAAACGATTAATCGAAACTGATTTCTATTCCTACAATCCAATCAGAGTCAAAGAGCACAGAAACCATGCATTTGAGTTTCACATAACTCAAAGGTTTTTCCACACATCTGCAGGAGTCTACCTCTCTCATGAGGGTGTTAAGAACACCGGAAACATTTTAAAAACCTTCTGGAGGTTCTCTCACAAATGTTGCAGGTTGCCGCTGCCACACGAGAAACAAGGCCAAAGAAATGAATTGCACACATACAGACACATGAAGATCCACTCAAGCAAAAGGTAACTGGCACAGGGGTGCAGCAGTGGAACCAGAGGAACCAGAGGATGTCCATGGGCCCTCACCTTGATGTTAATCTACGGGAAGGTTAGGGATACCCTGGATGTGGTGGAAACATTTCATAAAAGATTCCTTCATTTCAAAAAAATTGTTAACCCAATAGTTTGCCACCATCCTTATAATTCAGACATGCACCAATGTGTTTGTGGTGTTAAAATGTTTCTATGATTGACCAGCTGTTTTCGTATTAAAGTTAAGCTTTCTGTTTTGTTTTATTGTAGCACTTTCTTTCTACTTTGGAACTTTGTGTTTTTAACTTTTCTAGGTGAGACTCAAAGATTTGGATCAGCTGTTTCAGATCTGATCAGAAAGTCATTTTGAACAGCCTCCAGGTACATTCAAGAACTTATCTGCAATTTTTGTAAACAAGTTTTGACAAATACCTTGGAGCACTTTTTCCATAGGCTAGTCCCTATATGTGCCCACAAGCTCTCAGGAGGTTAAGGCAGTTCTGAAGGTAAAAGAGGTAGTGAGGTGAGTGTAGAACAGATCATTTAAACTTAAATTGTTCCATTTTAGATGGAAGGAGTGTTCCGTTGGTATACTTCTTACAATACACATACACATGATCTGAAATATATTTATATATACTTATACCCACTTTTTGTGAAGGGTGTGAATCAGATCATCAACTGGGGTTTTGATGGAAGGATTTATCTTGATAATGAGAAGCTCAAAACCTGATGGATGAATCTGGTGTGTGATGGTGGGAGCCTTCATTAGCCGTTCTGATTAAATCTCAGGTGTTTTCCTCCTGCTCCGAGCAGGTATTAATCAGCCTGACAGCAGCGGGGGCCTGTTGCATAGTTGTCGGTCCATCCACTGTGGAAAAACTTGTGCAGGAGTGATTTGATGGTGCGGTTCAGACATCAGTTGAGCATTATCACATTATGGCACATAGTTATTATAGCTTTAGCCCCAGTCTTTACCTGTTTTGATGTTACATCCCCTGGGCAAACTTGGTTCGGGCCCAGGGGGAAAAATACAAAAGGCGACACTAGTAGGAATAAAAGGAACACAGTTTATTAAATAAAGGAAATTGTGTTTCCCCAAAGGAAAGAACAAAATGAAACAATTAGTGTGATGGTTCAAACAAAAAGACAAACCAAAAGGAATTGGAACCTTGGCCCAACATAAAATAAGTCAGGGAGCCTCTGACCCAGTCAGCATCTCCCTGCTAATGGTTGCATAACCAAAACTACCTAAAGAAAGCAAATAAACAAAGCCCCAAAATCAAGACTACCAACCCCAAACTAAAATAACAAAACTCGACAATGTAAGACTGCTGAGGACAAAGAGGGGAAAAAGAACAAAACAAAACTAGCACACCTCAACTTCAACCCCAGCTTCCTCCTGCTCTGCTCCCTGACAGGTGCGGATTAAGATCATTTGCCTCACCTGCCAGGTGAGCAGAAGGGCAGGGCATGTTGAAAAGGTGCAGCAGCAGCAGGATGTAACAGAATACCTTAATTCAATTCAATTTTATGTTATTTATATAGCCCAAAATCACAAAGAAAATTTGCCTCATTGGGCTTCTTGCCGTAATTTTACAGAAGCAGAAGATAGTCATAAAAAATGAAAAAATAGCTAAAGGACTAAACAGACTAAATAAAACTGGTTATCCCTGCCCTTAGACCCACCCTCCTGGTAAGGAAAAACGCCTAAAAAACCTGATTCAGGAAAAAAGAAGAAACCAGAGAGAAGAACAAGGAAAACTTTAAGTCTTTAACTGTTAAACTTTAGCTGTTTAACTGTAAAATGCGGCTGCTCGTCTTTTAACTAGAAAGCGTAAATATGATCACATCTCCCCGGTTTTAGCTTCACTGCACTGGTTACCTGTTCATTTTAGAATTCATTTTAAGATCCTTTTATTTGTTTTTAAATCCTTACATAGCTCGGCACCTGTTTACCTCTCTGAGCTGCTGCAGCCTTATGTCCCCTCCCGTCCTCTGAGATCAGCTGATCAGCTGCTTTTGACATTTCCTAAAACAAAATTCAAACTTAGAGGGGAACGTGCCTTTGCGGCAGCCGCTCCCAAACTCTGGAACGATCTTCCAATTCGTGTAAGAGAGTCCTCGTCATGGTCTGTTTTTAAGTCTTCTCTTAAAACAAACTTTTTTAATTTGGTTTTTAATACTCAGTGAAGAGGTCGCCTCTCTTTCATCCCTCTACACTCAATTTACTCTTTTTAATGTGTTTTTATTTATTTTTTGGTGATGTGTTTTTTTATTTGTTTTTGTTTTGAGAATTTAATTTTATAAGCATTTTATCGTACACTTTAAATCGAATTATTTTATTTGATTCTTCATGTGTTTTTATCCCCTTTTTGTACAGCACTTTGGGTCTGAATGGGCAATTTAAGTGCTTTATAAATAAAGTTTATTATTATTATTATGAATTTAATGAACATATTTACATGTTAATGCAAAGCAGACAATTTTCTCTGCATCAAAATCAGCTGATCAACATTGATCACTTAAACAGTTGAAGAATTACCGTATGACAAGGGTGTGGGGTATTTATGTGTCACCGGCCACATCTCTAGTGTTAAAGACTCGCTCCAATGAAGAATTTTAGACTAAAACTGAGTATTCCTTTATTCAAATCGCGTTGGATCAGGGTGCCAATGGAAACCAGCAGTTTCAGATTCCTAATTCAGATCCCTCTACTTGAGGACAAATTGATCCGTGTGTGGCCTGGAATCTGGTTCAAAGTTGTGCTCTGATGTTGCGATCACTAATGTTAGCTTGAGCTTGTGAGGTGCTATAAGCTAACGTGGGAGTGTAAACAAAGAGCTGATGGGACATTAGTGGAGCTAGCTTCTGCGCCAACCGTCCCACCTACAATCCAGATGAGAATATGTGACGAATTCCTGCCACGCTGCAAAAAATATGTGGTCACAGACTTTTTGATTTTGTCTAAAAATGGCATAATCATAACTAAAAGTCCAATGGGAACGATTTTACAATAGAAAAAATATATAGTTGGCGTGGGACTTAAATGGTTTGAAAGATAGTGAGCCTAAACTCTGTTAATAAAAACAGATAATTATTTATAAAGATTAATAGATTTTTTAACAGGTAACAAAAACTCAAGTCTACAGCAGGGGTGTCAAACTCGATCGCACAAGGGGCCAAAATCCAAAACACACCTCAGGTCGAACAGGATAAACATTTATAAAACACTCTAAAACTACATTGTTAAAACTGCGACTTTTTAACAGAATTATGAACTAGATATTTAGCATCACCTGTGATAATACTAGTATGAATGCTGTAAACTGAATTTGACCTCTGAAGATGTTAGTGCTGATAGCTCAAGATGCTGAAATTGATCGCTAAAAACACTGAAGCTGCAAGCCAGCTAAAATATTAGCTAAATGCCAAATTAGCCCCAAAAAATTTTGGCTAGCCAAAACATCTAGCATGTAGCTGAAAAAATAGATACACTTAAAAATATATTTTTTTTAAAACTGAAAACAACTTAAATTAGCCAAAACAGCTAGCACGTAGCTGAAGTATTAGCTAAACGCTCAAATAGATTAAAAAATCTTTGTCAATGCCAAAAAAGTCTAAATTGCTAGTAGAATGCCAATTTTTTAAACTAACTTTTAACATGATTATCAATAATAAAAAGGCAGGAATATTATTCCAGAATAAATTAACTTCAACCTTAAATAACTTTCAATATTTTACCCTCTATAAAAATAGATTTTGTCAAAATTATACAAGTTAGAAATGAGCACAAGATAACATCGGGTCATTAATAAAAATGTAGTAAAATGATCTGGAGGGCCAGATCCGGCCCCCGGGCCTTGACTTTGACATATATGGTCTACATCAGGGGTCTCAAACTCAATTCAGCCGGGGGCCACTGGAGGCAGAGTCTGGGTGAGGCCGGGCCGCATCAGGATTTTCACAAGAAAAGTGCTGATAAAACATTCCAGTGTTCTCAAATATCTTTGTTTTTAACACAAATAATGAATAAAATAAATAAATATATTAAATAATGAATTAAAAAGCAGGCAAATCAGTATGGAAGTTTTTTAGTTCCATCAGACTGAATTTTTTTTATGTTGAATTTCTGACCCATTGAAATTTTAAGTCTTGAAATTAAAAACACTGATTTTTTTTTAGATAGAAAATATTTTTGGGACCATAAAATTTTGCTGTTTAAAAAGCAAGGGTTGAAAAAAATTCAGAATAAAAATTCAGAGGTTAAAAAAATTCAGAATGAAAAATCAGAATAAAAATTTAGAATAAAAATTCTGTCTGATGGAACTAAAAAACTTCCATAAATCAGTAATAAATTAAAATAATAATAATGACCATTCAACAGATATATATTACTGAAGAAACCACATATTGACTGACTGACTAGAGAAAGAAGCGAGAGAGAGAGAAGCTCCGGTACCGAGAAAATCTTTGAAGGATTTCATTTTTTGTAGATTTTTGTTGAACTCCTCACATTAAATAAATCTGATCTATGTGTCTTCCATTCATTGGAGGTGTGGGGTGGTCGTGCGCGCCGGCTGCATCAATGCGCATTCGGGGGCCGCTTTCCATCGGGGTTCCATGCAAACCCACGTAGCAGAATATCGGACTTCTACTCACGTTTACATGGACTGGAATGCACGCCGACACAGCCGGTGTGTGAACCTTAAAATTCACAGACACGCGCACACAGGTGCGAGCCAAGCTCAGGATCACATTTGACAGGCGGGTGCTGCGGATCGCCGCGCGGGGCGGGCTACAGGTTTGCGGCTCGGAGCTTGAGGAGCTCTGATTTAACAGGAACAACCAGCAGGTCAAAAAACGTATTCCTCCACATCATATGTGTATTCATTCTGAGAGAGACATCCACAGACGGAGCTGGTAGCTCAGAAACACCTTTTTTTTGACAAGACGCGAGCAGCAAATTCCCCGCGCGGGGCACGCGAATTTGTCACGCGAATCGCGTTTGGTGCTTCGTGGCTCCTCCTCCGCCCAGCTGATTGGAGGAATGAAAGAGTAAGCGAGGGAGGCACTGGACAGCCCGCCGATGTCCCGCCCTCCAGAGCCAT
>NC_050522.1:1564055-1568489 GCF_002922805.2 Oryzias melastigma | reverse complement strand
TTTTTACTCCCTCCCGGGGCCGTGAGGCCGGCGGGGGTGGCCTCCGCGCTGGGCGCAGGAGGACCCCACCGGCCGTCTGGAAAGAGGACCCGCGCGGGCGAGGCGGGCGGCGGGGGATGGGGGGCTCTGTCCGCCTCTGCCCTGGAGGAGGATGACAATGGATGCTCCGCGTAAGCGGCGGTGAGCTCCGGTACCGAGAAAATCTTTGAAGGATTTCATTTTTTGTAGATTTTTGTATAACTCCTCACAATAAATAAATCTGATCTATGTGTCTTCCATTCATTGGAGGTGTGGGGTGCTCGTGCGCGCCGGCTGCATCAATGCGCATTCGGGGGCCGCTTTCCATCGGGGTTCCATGCAAACGCACGTAGCAGAATATCGGACTTCTACTCACGTTTACATGGACTGGAATGCACGCCGACACAGCCGGTGTGTGAACCTTAAAAGTCACAGACACGCGCACACAGGTGCGAGCCAAGCTCAGGATCACATTTGACAGGCGGGTGCTGCGGATCGCCGCGCGGGGCGGGCTACAGGTTTGCGGCTCGGAGCTTGAGGAGCTCTGATTTAACAGGAACAACCAGCAGGTCAAAAAACGTATTCCTCCACATCATATGTGTATTCATTCTGAGAGAGACATCCACAGACGGAGCTGGTAGCTCAGAAACGCCTTTTTTTGACAAGACGTGAGCAGCAAATTCCCCGCGCGGGGCACGCAAATTTGTCACGCGAATCGCGTTTGGTGCTTCGTGGCTCCTCCTCCGCCCAGCTGATTGGAGGAATGAAAGAGTAAGCGAGGGAGGCACTGGACAGCCCGCTGATGTCCCGCCCTCCAGAGCCATATACCTCACTGTGATTGGTTTGTTCAGCTCTGAACACAACAACTGTCATTCATATCAACCTTGCGGGCCGCACGAACAGTAATCTTTCATATGAAGACGGGGGCTGCAAATTATCATCCCGCGGGCCGCAGATGGCCCGCGGGCCGCGAGTTTGAGACCCCTGGTCTACAAGTTTGATGTGATAGTGGTCACATATTCAGCGTTTATGAATTTATGAACCACTTTTTAGCCTCAAACACCTGAAAAGCAAATCTTCTTACTGACACGAATGCTGACTGTTGATGAAAGACATCAAAATCCCCCCTTCATTTGAACAGGTCACATTCTGCAGAGCTGCCACTGAGGTTAACGCCCTCAAAGCTGTCATCTGTGTGCCAGAGGTGTGCCCAGGCAACAAAAACATTTTATCCTTCAACATCAACTCATTAGTGTAGAAACCCACCAACCCTTCTTTCAAGCCCAAGGCTTCAGATTGGCTTCAGAGGAATCACCATGGCAACAGGAGACTTGAAAGCAAGCCAGGCCAAAGAGATATGAAGAATATCATCCCCAGCTCATCTGCACAAATCCCTGCGTTGGAGACTTTGGACTTCAAGGGAAAGTCCTGGTAGCTTCATCTGTAGGTGCAGCACATGAACACAACTCCAGAATCATCTCGTAATGGTCTCCTAATGAGACACGTTGTCAATGGACCAACCTCAATAGTGTTCCCTCGCTCTAACGCAGTTCAGCTTTCCCCGTTTTTTCTCTGTTTTTGGATTTTGAAACTTTAAACAAAAACAAAAGTGTGAAAATGTTTGTCTGTCAGAGAAAAGTGGTTAAAGTGTATAGTGAGGAGTTTTACTGCCATAGAACATCTTTCATATTTGTAAAGAAATTTCATCATTACTAGTTATTTTTAGAACTCCTGCAAAAAACAACGGACCATTGGTGAACTGTTTCACAACTCCACACCGCACGCAAAAGTGCTCCAGTGTGGAACGGAGGCCGCTTCCATTCGGCGCCCTTGTTAATGAAGTAGTTCACACCAGACGTGAAGTGCCGCGGTCCTCCGGCGACCAGCTCGTGCGGTGCAGCGGTTGTTTTGGCGTCTAGTCTGTTTTTTTGCATGAGCGATCCACGTCAATCCTGGCTGGAAGTTACGCCAAAGCACACGAGAAAATTTTCGGTCAATTTAAAAAATTTAACCAATTTTTCACAATAAAATACAGCGATTAACAAATGTGTTCATATTTTTGTATCTAAAAAGACTGTAGAGATAAATTTAAACACACAAAAAACAAACAGACACACAGATCAATGTAGTGGGGCGACTACAGTGCGGGGGTGTGGCTTTAAATGTCTAAAACACGATCAACAAGTCAAGATGAACGACGTCATAGCATTTGTAGAATTTCTCAGTAACCACATCACGTCCAGTGTGAACCAGACGTTAGCCTCTAACTACTATTAAATCAATCCGACAGTTACTGCATCTTTGGTTTGAAAAGCTGCTGTAAGACAACAAACCACTTTACATGTATCCTTTAAAGATCCTAAATTTTTTCAAATCTCGATGGAGCTAAATTTTGGCCAATATTATTTGAAACCCAATTAAAACAAATTGAAAAAATAGTAAAATGTCCAAAACTTTTTGCTGTTCAAAAAAATAACTTAATTATTTTCAGCTTCAATCTCAAAATTAACATTTCAAACTATTTTTCAGTTCCAGATGTTTTTTTCCACTTTGAACTCTATTTTCATTTTTGAATCTGAAAATTTCAGTTTCAAAACTTTTGGCCCCATTGTAGCGCATTGGGGCGGGGCTAAGACGAAGGACCAATTCAAATCGATGAGGGTGGTAACTTCAGTACCGGTGCATTCACTGACTCTCAGAACTGTGGTAATTACGGTCAGAAAATGTCTGTTTAGTCTGTACTCTCATAGTCTGACGTTTTCATGAAGCCATTTTATCCAAGCATATAAGGACGTTTTCTACACCTGTATTTAACTGAATGAGATGGCACTTTGAACGGGCTAGAACAGCGTTTTGGATGTGTGGTTAGTGCGCAGTAAAACTGCTTTTTACACCCATCTTGGGACAACTTCAGACTATGATATTACAGACTAAACAGCCGTTTTCTGATTTTCTGACCATAGAAATCACAGTTCCCAGAGTCAGAGAATGCACAGAAGAGTGAAGTTATCACTTTCATCGATTTTGATTGGTCCTTCGAGTTAGCCCCGCCCCAATACGCCACAACGGGGCCAAAAGTTTGGAAATAGAAATTTTCAGACTCCAAAAATAGTTGAATAGTTGAAATAGAAAAAAAGATTTGAAACTGAAAAAAAGTTGTAAAATTGAAATTTTAAGTTTTGAAACGTAAAAAAATCATTTGAAGCTAAAAATAATCAAGCTTATTTTTAGAATAGTAAAGGTTAAAAGTAAAATGGTTAAAAGTTTTGGATATTTTACTTTTTTTTCAATTTGTTTTATTTGGATCTCAAGTAATATTGGCTCCAATTTAGCTTCATATAATTTTTTTTCTCTGTGTCAGCTCTGTTTTTACTTTCTCTGCACCAGTTTTCATTTGTGTTGTTTTAATCAGTGTCACACCAAAACATCAATCTTTATCTGGGTCTTGTTTTCCTTCAAAAATCTACAAAAACAGAAATTGACATTTTTCTAACACCTATAAAAAAGCTCCTACATTGCTAGTCTTCAGATTTTATAACAAGTTGGTGCTACATCTGCCTTTGGTTAAAAAACAGTTCTTGTTTCCGTGTTCATCTCTAGATGCAGTTGCAGTCACATTAGGAAGCAGGGAAAGGATGTTGTTGGGGGGGGATAACCATGGGAAACTAGGAGTCAGCACACAGAGAGTCAGGACTGCGTCCAAGCCTTAAAGCACAGCCGTCAGTGGGAGAACCACAGTGATTGATTGGGTCTGGATCCACCTCCTCAGCCTCTGCAGACCTCTGCCACCACTTAGCTTTAATTACACCAACCCGAGTGGAGCGTTTCCACCAGTGGGCTGCTCTGCCCTCATGTCACCCGCTCTGATTTCTTTTCAGAGGGTTGGGGAGTTTCACGGTGAACTGCAGCATCCTCGAAGTCTTTTTGTTGACTCTCCATGTGCATCTGTGTGTTTTCTCTCTCTAGACGAGGTGACGATGGAGGAGGTCGGTCAGGCGGCCCAGCTGAGGGCCGGAGAGCTCATCATCATTGTGGTGGTGCTCGTCATGTGGGCAGGTAATATTCCTCTTCAATTCTTCCCATTATCACAACAGAAAGCTAGTGACTTGGTAATTGTAAAGGGACAAACCGAGTGGCTCACGGGGTCATCTCTTGGTTTAAGGTGCTTCCAGCTTTCAGTGAGGACATGCAGCGTCTTTTTGAAGAGGGAAACTGGGAATATTCTGTGAGGATGGAGTCACATTAGCTTATAGTCGAGCACAGACGAGTTTTGTCTGTTGAACTTCTAGCTTTATTACTTCAAACTATTGTAGTGCAGTTTGACATGTTTCTTTTGGAAGAAGTTTAGAACATCTGATTACAGAAAACCTTAAACGGTGAAAATCGTAGCAGGCCATATGGGGGAGGAGCAACGCA
>NC_050522.1:1560680-1563812 GCF_002922805.2 Oryzias melastigma | reverse complement strand
ACACACAGGGAGGAGCAACTTGCAAGGGGAGGAACAACACACAGGGAGGAGCAACATGCGAGGGGAGGTGCAACACAGAGATGGGGAGGAGCAACTTAAAGGGGGAAGAGCAACTCACAGGGGGAGGAGCAATATACGGGGGAGGAGCAACACACAGTTGGAGGAGCAACTCACAGTTGGAGGAACAACACATGGGGGAGGAACAACACAGAGATGGGGAGGAGCAACTTAAAGGGGGAAGAGCAACTTACAGGGGGAGGAGCAATATACGGGGGAGGAGCAACACACAATTGGAGGAGCAACTCACAGGGGGAGGAACAACACATGGGGGAGGAGCAACACACAGGGGGAGGAGCAACACACTGGGGAGGAGCAACATACAGGAGAGGAGCAACAGAAAACAAAGTGTCTGTCCCAGAATTTACCTGCTGGAATTCATATCTGTGTCTGCAGTGCTGCTTGGGAGTGACATCACAACTTCCTGGATTCAAAGTATATTTATACCTGGTAGTGATGATATCCCTCTCTGGGTCTTGGCCTTGATGTGGCGAGAGGGCTTGTGTGTTCCAGTGACCCTGGAGAGCGATATCGCCTGGAGCTCGCTCCTGGTAGGTCACCCTTGGCGGGACGGTCTCCAGGCAGGTTCCAGACAAACAAGACTCCAGCAAGTCGGTGCGCTGTAAGGTGGCAGCCCCACCAGCCGACTATCCTGCGGAGGGCTAACAACCCACCCAGGAGAACCTACTTTGTTACGAAACTGATCAGGAAGAGAAACCGGACTGCCCATCTTGGTAACAGACCCCAGCCTGCCCCCGACCAACGGGTACGGATCAACCTTGGTCTCGGGACCCGTATCGCCACCTGGAACGTCCAAACCCTTCTTCGACCAGGAGCCGCCACCCTGCTATCCAGAGAGCTCTGCTATTATAATATCACACTGGCCAGGCTCTGTGAAGTTAGATGGCAAGGAAGTGGTGAAATAATAGCTGGACACCACTGTTATATCTACAGCGGCCCGGAGAAGCGGACAGGCCTCTATGGCGTGGCCCTTGCCATCCCAAATGCCCTCCGTAAATCCCTCATCAGCTGGACTCCTGTGAGTGACAGATTGCTCTCTGCTCGCTTCCTCCACCAGCACGGCAAGATGACGGTCATTGTTGCCTACGCCCCTACAGAAGTCGCTGATGAGGACGAGAAGGACGAATTCTATGACCAACTGTACCAGGCTGCCGGCCAATCTCCACCACATGATATCACCATCGTACTAACAGATGCCAATGCCACCCTTTCCAGCAGCAAACGGCCACCCGGCACACCTGTGGGCACCATCTTTGCTGACAGAGACACAAATGATAACGGAAACCGCCTTCTCCTGTTCTGCCATCACAACAGCCTCTGTGTTACCGATACCTGGTTTCCACGGAAATTAATCCACCAGTGGACATGGTACAGCCCAGACAGCAGAACAAGGAAAGCGCTGGACCACATCCTGATTTCTCAACGCTGGAAGTCCTTTGTCACCAACTGCCGATTATACCGTGGAGCTGAGGTTGCAACACAGACCACCGTCTTCTGGTGGCTCAGCTCAGGCTAAAGCTTCGAGCCAACCAGAACACCAAGACCTGGCCTCGCAATGATTCCTCCGTCCTCAGAAACCCCAACATCGCCTCAGACTTCAACCATTCCATCTGGCGCACCCTTGGCGCCCTGGCTCTGGACCAAAGGAGTGACTGGCAGACTTTCAAACAGTGTTAATTTCGTTGACGAAAAATTTTCGTCATCGTCTTCGTCAACGACATTATTTATCCAACGAAAACGAAATGAAAACTCCCGCCCAGACACGAAAACTTTAACAAAATTGAAAGACTTTTCCGTCAACGAATAAAAACGAAACTAAAATGCTGATCGAAGACGATATCCAATCATAATGACTGCTGGTGGAGGAGGGCGGGAGCCAATGCAGAGCGATCCAATCAGAACACAGAGCCCTGCAGCCCGCCTGGGAAGATGCTAATTCAATGAATTGTGTCTGTGATAGAGGTGAAAAATGTCTAATCCAGGTAGAAACAGAAAAGTACATATATGGACAAATGTTATATTTAACGCCACCCTCAACAAGACGTTGTGTGGAGCGACATCACAGGCAAAAACACAAGAAAACCAGAGGCGACGTTTGCAGACAAGCCAGCCTGAAATCCACGCAAAGGTAAACATACAAACACGATTATTTCCAGCGTATTGGGCTGAATCCAAATTCTCCCCCTAATGTCAGTAATGCGGTTTTGTTTTAGCATGACGTTTGTAAAGTTATAAACCGATGTTTTAGCGTATTTCCGAGCGCTAGCAGCCCCGCTGCTTCTTCAGATCCACAAGCAGTCACCGGTTTAATCTCCAACTCCATCACGTTACGTGACAACAGCGCCCACTATTGGCCGGCGGTGGTATTACAGTTCATCACAGACATGCTGTTCAAGCACATATAATATGCTCACAGGTGTTCTGGACAGCTTACACCCCATGTTTTTTTATGCATTTTTACACTTGACTCAATACAAGTTTTTTTTGTTAAGACATTTATAATAAGACGGATGTTATTTACACATATTTACATGTGACCAGCACAGAATATCATGAAATTCATGTTTTGTCCACATGTAATATGTGCAGCCAAGATCCCGTTGCTGCATTTTAAGTTTGTGCAAGGCTGGATTTCTTTTGTTGGCCGCACGTATTTAAAATTAAACCTAAAGTTAAAGTCCCATTAACTGTCACACTCCTAAATGTGTGAAATGTGTTCTCGACATTTGACCCATCCCCTGGTGGAGCCGTGAGCTGCAGAGACAGCAGCACTCAGGAAACATTTGCTTGTTTAACCCTAACCATAACCATAATCCTAACCTTAACCCCTGTCCTCTGAGTCAGTGCGACTGAGAAAAAAGGTTATCACTGGCCGCACGTTTTTTGAAAATTACATACAAATAGACACTTTCTTTTTGGAAATAAGATGGAATTATATTTATTTTTACTTTTAATGTGTTTTAAGTTGTTGAAGCTGAATTAACAGAAATTACAAGTTTGGAAAGAAAAGTGAGGTAAAATGTTTCTTTTTTACAAATTAGTAAAATCTGTGCG
>NC_050522.1:1553361-1560395 GCF_002922805.2 Oryzias melastigma | reverse complement strand
TTTTGGCGGTTTTATATGAGCCCGCCCACGAACACAAGAAAGTAAATAGATAGGCTGAATCGTAAAAAATCAGAAGGGAGTACAAGTGATTGACATGTCCACAGACAAATGAAACTTCAATGAAATTTGGAACCGAAATCCGGCACCGTTTGCAGCCGCATCTTTCGGTTTCGGTAGAACCGCGCAAATCATAACGGTTCCTACTTGGAACTGAACTTCGGTGCCCAACCCTAGGCGCACCCTTGGCGCCCTGGCTCTGGACCAAAGGAGTGACTGGCAGACCTTCAAAGAAAGTGTCCTTCAGTCAGCCCAGGAGGTCCTTAGGGGCTCACGAATGCCATCCAAAAAGCCATGGATCTCAGAGAAGATGCTGAATATCATCAATCAGCGACGCGAGGCACGACTCCGCGGCGACCTAACAGAGTACCGCCGACTGAACCGTGTGCGAAACAAGGCTATAGCTGAGGACCAGGAGCAGTTCTGGCAAACCGAGGCTGAACATCTAGAGTCCGCAGCCAACTCAAACAACATGAGCTGTGTATACAGTCTACTCCGCCAATCTCGCAACGGTCCCCGCATCAAATCAGCCCTGGTGAAAGACTCCGACGGCAACCTCATAACAACAGAGACAAACTGCCTTCAATGCTGGAAAGAGCACTTCAGCCTCTTACTGCAGCACAACAACACCTTGGCTCCCTCTATCATCCCTGCTGCTGTAGACACCGGCCTATGTGATCATAATGGTGATCTGAAACCAGAGATTCTCCTCAGGAGAGCCCTGGCAGCCTCTGCTTTGCAGTCTCTCCAGAAACCACTTTGGCAGCACAAATCCATCTCACGCAAGATGAAGCTTCGGATCTACAACTCCACCGTACTCTCCATTTTCTCATAGGGCTCAGAAACATGGCCCTTAAATAAGACCCTAGCCTCAAGAATAGATGGCTTTGATAGCAGGGCTCTTAGAACCATCAAGAACATCAAGTGGCCCCAGCGAATCTCCAACAAATCGCTCAGAGCCCTCACAAACCAGCCCAGAGCTTCCACCCTGGCAGCACAGTGCCGTGTCCGCTGGTTTGGCCATGTTCTTCTCCTTCCCTCTGAACACCCAACAAGAGTCATTTTGAAGTTTGCCCCAAAGGCTGCAGGCTGGAGACGACTGCGAGGAAAGCCCCGCACTCGGTGGCTTGGCATCATTTCAGACGACCTTCGCCAACATGGCATTACTGTAAAGGACGCAGATCTGCTGGCACAAGACCGCCAGTATTGGAGACACCTAACTCATCTGATCAGCTCAACGCACCAGGGCGGGATACCAGCCCTAACGCAGGAGCAAGATAGATAGATAGTGATGATATAGTATTTTTTTTCCAAACAGAAAATCAGAAATAAAATTTTGGCTTAATGCTGTTGATGGCAGCTTTGACAACAAATCTCAGGAAGATGCAGGATTGGTTTAAATTTAAATGTATATGTAAATCTGGAGCGACATGGTATCATTTGAAACATTTTCGGGATGCTTGTGCTCCAGAAGTGTAAGGCCACACAAACCTTTCATGATCTCCTAGAGAGTTGTGGGAGAAATCGAGCCTTGATTTTAGGAATTCAGAAAAAGAGCTGTGAACGACAAAAAATAAAGAACCTCAAAGTGCTTTTCTGCGTTTAATTGAGCCTTTGGGGAACAATGAGGAAAATCACAGGAAGATACTCGGTCTTCTCCCCTTGGTATTGCACTAAGGCAGGCATCAGCAGAAATGTAAAAGCCTGTTTGGGGCTGGATTCAACCCACAACACACTGTTGGACCGAGGCTGCAGCTTCCACAAGTCAACTTCTCCTGGTAATACTCTGCTCAGCTCCAGAGAGGTTTCAGGAAGCTGTCTTAACGTCAAACTCCTGCATGTTCCTCTGCTTTTGCTCTGTGTTCATGTCTCATCTCAGCATTTTAGAGATCCTTCGGGTGTAGAAAAACAATCATCTGCTCCAGACTGTAGATGAGTGTTCCACTAAATAATAATATCAATTCAGAATAATACAGATTCAGAAAATGATGTTGCTCAGCTCAGCACCAAAAGCCACGCCCCCTCAGAGGAGATTTTGGAAACAGAGGCTTCAGATCAACATGAAAAATGAGTTTTTAAGACATTTAGGTTGTGGGATTTTGGTTAGAAATTTCATAATCATAATTAAAACACTACTGGGAATGTTTTTTCTAAATAAAAAGGAGGACTTTAAAAACACTCGTTGATGTGTTTCTGACTTCCAGTTAGAGTCCCACTCCAACTAGCTTTTTTTTCTATTATAAAATTGTTCCCAGTTGTCTTTTTTGTATGATTTTGCCGTTTGTACCCAAAATCGAAAATCCTGTGTCTATTTCTGGGACTTAGTTTCTGCAGAGCGGCAGGAGTTCATCAGAAATTTGCCTCTGTGCTGTGGGCGGGGCAGTTGTCTTGGAGCAACCCCATCCCCTTCCTCTTCCTGTCGCAGAGGGCTCTATTACTCGTGGCACCGAGCAAGCTTATAGCCCCAAGCTAACATTAGCTGTGCAAAGAAAATGGCATCCAATATTGGAGCTATCCAGACGTGGAATTTTGAGCCAGATGGCAACTCAGACGAGGAAAGCAAAGACGTACATGAGGGGCTGAGAACAGTTGCTGCGCCTCAAACTTGAGGTTTTTCAAACTTAATTTTATTGTCTCCTGATCCAACACAATTTGAATAAAGAAATACTCAAAAATGCAGTTTTAATCCTAAATTATTCTACATATGTCATCTATCATGAGAAAAATGCTACAAGAACATGTTAAAAACACATTTTTCATTAGAGTGGTTCTTTAACTGTATCATGTTATCAGTTTGGTATATGCAATATGGTCTATATAGCCTATTTTCCAGCAAAGGTTGGTAATTGAAGGATAGTCATACTACACCAAAACAAAGACAAAGTGTTTTAAGTAAAACTGGTCTGTTCTGGAGCCAGCTTCTATTGGTCATTTGAGGAACTGCAACATGTGTCAGGTTAGGAAAAGAGTGAGTGGGCTTGGTGGTAACTTGGGTGTCGTTCTGGTTTTAGGAGTGATCGTCTTGTTTTGTCGTCAGTATGACATCATCAAAGACAATGAGCCCAACAACAACAAGGACAAAGCCAAGAACTCGTCCGAGTGCAGTACTCCTGAGCATCCACAGGGGGGACTACTGCGCAGCAACGTCTAAGACTGAACCTGCATCGCCTTCTGCAATAATCAACCTAAGACCTCAGGGCAGGTAAGGGGCTGTGATGGAGGGGGGGAGCAAGTTAATTTACAATAAAATCTCAGAATAATTCCATTTTTGCTTTACTGGTGGAAGATGTAGATCGTCAAGTGCTAAAAAAGAAGGTTTAATCATTGTAGCTGCAGGGGTAACTGTTTAGAGATGAGGGGAAAGGTGAGCTGAGGACGTTTGATGCTTTCAGTGGGAGTAAAACTGGGTTTCTTTCAGAGCCTGAGACCAACAGGAAGCCATCCTCCAAACCAAAAGGGAAGAAGAGTCACACCAGAAATCTTTTTGTCACCGCGGAGAACTGAAAGGATTCAAAATCAAAGTTCCAAACATTCAGATGGCTTTTTTGTTGGAGCCCAAAGTGGACTGCAGCCCGCTGGAAGCCAGACGCTCAGTTGCTCCGCCCACTCTGTAGCTGACTCCCAATTGCAGCATTCTCACCTTTTTTCATGTGTGGTGTGGAATTGTGGGAGTTGATCTGCAAACATAAAAAACTTTGGAACCTTCTGGAGATGATTGGGTCCAGTCGGCAGACAACAAAAACAAGCTGAGCTCTTTTTTTTAAACCAAGGACTCGTCGGTCCGTCTGCCCCTCCCCCGTTCGTGCAGCAGCCCCTCCCCCCGTGTCTGTGTGCTGTCGTCTCTAATAAGCACATGCAGTTTGGTGCTCCTCTTATTGTGATTGCTTGGACTCTTTGTATTGATTACAACGTGATTCTATAGTCGCATTTGGAGTGTTGCACGCGTTTGGGCCTCGTCCATTCTCCTTCCATTTCTTCGCCGTGGGTTTAGTGAAGCGTCCGGTTTCCTGCTCCTTCCTCTCTGGTCCCCCCCCCCCTCGCGCTCAGATTTGGAAGCCTCCATGTTTCACTCAGTGTGATGAATAGCCACCAGCTTCATCCATTAGAAGACATCTCCCAACATCTTTAAGCTTTTAAATCCTGAGGATCTCATTGGTTAGCTGGAGTTTCACACTCAGTCTCAGTCTTCATCCTCATTGTACCTCTAATGCTGCATATAGTGGAATTTAAAGATGTCTCACTCAGTTATTGTGACTGAGATGTTTGGGAATGCATGTAAAGATTAGGGCTGCCACAATTAGTCGACTAATCGGCGACTAATCGACTTGTAACCGTTCCGCTCTCCTTGGCTTGTTTACATTAAAAGTGGGGTCATCTGGACCCCACATGGCAGTGCACTGAACTTTTTTTTTATCATTGATTTTTGAGTTTCCTTAATGTCTTTGGCAGACATAAAATCCTGTCCACCTTTGTCCACATTTGTCATAGAAGGAATCACACATCAGTATGTGGTCATCTGGACCCCAAAGAGAGAGGAAATAGACGACGACTAATTTAATAATCGATTAGTCGTTACTTTATATTATATGGAGTCAAAGTGTAGTAAAGTTGAACGTTATAATGGCATTCTGCTAGATTTTTTTGACTATTTTTGCATTCATTAAAGTTTTTTAGGCTATTCTTGAGTTTAGCTAATATTTCAGCTACATGCTAGCTATTTTAGCTAACTTAGGCTTTTTTCAGTTTTTTAGGCTAATTTTGCATTCAACTAATATTTTTCAGCTATTTCAGAGTCTTCAGCGTCTAAATTCAGCTTACAGCTTTCACACTAGCATTATCACAGGTAATGCTATATCTCTAGTTTTTATTTAATTTAAAGCTAATGATGGTTAAGATGTGATCTTTACATCCAGTTTGCCCATGACCCAATAGTCGACTAATCGGAAAAAATAATCTGTGATTATTGACTATTGAAATAATCGTTTGCGGCAGCACTAGTAAAGATGCACAGGATTGTTTCATTACTCCACAAACCAAAGAAGTCAATCTGGAAGAATCACTATTAAATGTGTTAATCTGATGGAGGCAGATGCTTTGTAGAACTTCAGGATGAGTCTGTGAGAATCACCACTGTTTGGCAAAAGCAAATAATCCCAGACCATTCCACTACCACCGCCATGTTTGATCATTAAGATCATTTCAGGATTTTCTGAAACTGGGTCTGAAACTTTACAATGTTTTTGTGCTTTTGAGCTCCGACCTGATCTAAGGCAGTTCTTCAACATCTGTTCTTGATGTTGTGGGTGTTCTCTGTCCTCTTGGGGTCATTTTGATTGGTCAGCCACTCTACTAAAGTTTCACTTCATTTCTATGTTTTCTTCACACCTGGGTGAGGCTTTCTCTGCTTGTTTCTGTTCCCCAAACCAGCATTTATGGATCCTTTTCATCGTATTTGTTCTTGAATTCCAATCAAGTCTGAATGGTGTAGTGGTTAGCACTCTTGCTTCAGAGCGAGAAGGTTCTGGATCAAGTGTCAGCGGGATAGAGTGTGGCTTTTCTCCTGTTTCCTTCCACAGTCCAAAGACACACATCATGGGTTTATTGATTCATTCAAATGGTCCGTTGCTGTGAATATGTGTGTAGCTGTCTGGGGCCCTGTGATGACTGTTCAGAGTGCCCCATAGGCTCCTTCAACCCCCTGACCCTGATAGGGACTAAGTTGGTTTTGAAAGCACATAGATGGATGGATGCAGCATGATATCTAGTTTTTAAGGTCTTAGAGGTTTTGGTCCGCTTCCCTTTGTCAGCTTGGATCAAGGTGACAGCGGTATTTAAGAAAAAATGTTCCCAATAGTGTTTTGATAAAGATTATGACATTTTTAACCAAAATCCCACAACCTAAATGTCTTAAAAAGCAATTTTTCTTGTTGCTCTGAAGCCTCTGGTTGTGTCCGAATTCCCTCCCTAATCCTGAACTACTAAAAAACAGGATATATAGTGCCCTGGATTTTAAAGGCAATTCGGACACAATGCTCACTACTTTTCTTTCGTTTGGCTAAACGCCAGATATGACGTCATTGATTTAAAAAAAAAATGTAATCATTACAAACATTTCAGGACGTTTATTTATGACTCCACTGTGTTCTGATGATGAAAATATGAGTGGTTTTTCAAAAATTACACTTAAAAACGTTATGTTCAAAATTGTTCGACCGCAATGCATTTTGGTCTATATTCTCTAATCTAGTGATTAGATGCATTCATCATTGATGCACGCCAGTTTTCAGAAAGACTTTTGGGAAATCTCTAGTGGACTCGATTTTGGAATTTAGAAAATGGCGAACGCACTGTATATTGAGTAGGGGGGAATTCTGACATAGCCTCTGGCTGTGTCCAAATTCCCTACCTAATCACTATATAGTTCACCATGTAGTGTGTTTGCCATTTTTAGTGCTGTCTGAATCTACTGATTCCAAAATTTAGTGCAATGGAAATTTCCCAGAAGTCTTTGCCAAAAACTAGCATGCATCGTTGGTCACTAGATTAGCGGATACAGACCACAATGCATTGCAGTCAAACAATTTCAAACAAAAAAATGTTTTTAAATGTAATATTTGAATAAACCAACCACATTTTCACCAATAGAACACAGTGGAGTCATAAATAAACGCAGTGAAATGTTCGTTTTTACTTCATTTTCACTTCAAGAAATCGGTGACGTCACATCCGGCGTTTAGAAAAACGAAAGAAAAGTAATGAGCATTGTGTCGGAATTGCCTTTAAAATCCAGGGCACTATTCAGTCCGCCACTAGATAGTTTTTAGTAGTTAGGGGTTGGGGGGGGGGATTCGGACAAGCCTCTGTTTCCAAAATCTTCTCTGAGGATCATGGCTTCTGGATCTGAGCTGAGTAGCCCCGCCCCTGATTCCCCCCCTGTCTGATTATGATAGCTTTGTGTCTCGCTAGTGTAAATCTTC
>NC_050522.1:1547735-1552908 GCF_002922805.2 Oryzias melastigma | reverse complement strand
GGGTTGGGGGGGGGATTTGGACAAAGCCTCTGTTTCCAAAATCTTCTCTGCAAAATCTTCTGGATCTGAGCTGAGTAGCCCCGCCCCTGATTCCCCCCCTGTCTGATTATGATAGCTTTGTGTCTCGCTAGTGTAAATCTTCACCGCTGCTAAAACAAAATGTCAGCAACATCAGTTTTGTCCAGCCGTATGGTTGAGTCGGATGTCAGCTCAGAAGAGGACGTGAAAATATTACGACTAGAGTTCAAGAACCCAAATGCAGTGAAGGCTTGGATACAGGAGAATGAGTCAGAACTTATTTAATAGCAGTTACAAAGAAATCACCATCCTTGATGGGAAAAAAGGCGAAAGCTGGTAAAAGAGGAACTAGAGAGTAACATGACAAGAAAACCTAGAAACATGCAAAAAAAAAAAAAAGTTTTGCCGCACGTCCAGAGTTGACCGCCGTACTCGTTCCTGCCTCCCACACGGTGCCGGACACCGCCCTGCAAGAGAACCGAGCCCTGTACCAGACGAGCTGGACAATGGGGAGCGGGAAACCCCCACGAGCCAGGCCGTGGTCGCACCTCTAGAAATGGGGGGGGGGACGTTGTGACATCACAACGACCAGGGCCAAGAAAAACTTAGAAATGCCAAAACAAAACGATTTCTTTCTATATTTGTTCTCTTTCATAAGAAAAATGCCACACAAACATGTCAAAAACTCAAAAAACATAAGGAACTAAACTCTGCTTGCACAGGTTTGATTAGCTGCTACAGTATTGCATTTTATTAAGGAGGGGTCACTCATTTCACGCAGAACCATAAAGATTCTTACTGCTATCTAAAAACTGCTTTCTGTGTATTTCTGTTTTTGTCTGAATTAGTTACCTGACAAACAAGAAAAAAATGGAGAAGGTAAATTAATGTCTTAATTTTTCAAGATAAAAATCAACTAATGGTTATAAATTTGCAAGTAATGAAAGTTCAAGAGTAGATAACCTCCTGAGCTGCTACTCCATTAAAAGTTTGTACGTGACAGAGCAGAGGACTTGATCAGAAATGTTCAGCCACAGATGAGGCTTCATTTGCTCTTCAGGCCTCCTGTTTAATGAAGTTGTCTTATCCTGACAGCAACTCGCAAAAAGTCAGACGGTTCAGCGCCGCGCTCCACTGAGCTGCTCTCTTATTGGAGATAATGAGAAAACGCCTCGCTGGTTTGAATCCTCAGACTGTGTGGAGGCGGTGTGAGTCTGGATCCACTCCTGGAAGCCATTTCATCCAGCCTCAAACACCCGCTACGTCTTCTTCAGCCATCCTCATCCTCCTTTCCTTTATATGACATCATCTCTTTGTCCTAATGCTGTCTGTGCCGTCCTGCTCCTCCTGGTTTCCCTCCTTTCAGTCCTGTCCCATCCTCAGCCCCCCCAGCTCCTCATTACCTCCACTCTCAGTCGCCTCCTCCTGGCTCTGCATCAGCTCTCCGCTCTTATCCCTCTCCGCTCTGCTCATTTATCACTTCTCCGCCGCAGACTGAACAGTTTACCGCGAAGCCATGAGGGAGAACTGGTGGAGAACGAAGGATTCAGTATTTTAGATGTGAGGTAACTCCACCTGTGAAGGATGAGAGGGGCTCAAAATGTAAATAAAACCATCATTATGACATCAACACAGCAAAGGTATTTACCTTAATATAAAAAGCCTGTATTGTTGGTTCGGTTTAATATCTGAATGAGGAATTGTCTCTTCTTACATTTCAACTCAAGTGTTTGTCCCTCTGACGACCTGCAGCTTCTGAAGGATGCAGCACTTAAGATAGAATGGAGCACAGCAGCTGAGATGAAGAACAGCCAGAAACTGGGGGGATGAAGATGTTTAAAGCTGGTGGAGTCTTGTAGAGCCGGACCGACTGCTGTCCGTCGATCCAGCTGGGACAGGACTGTCACTAACGGGCAGACAGCTGGTTCCATGTGCAGCAGGTTTATTAGTTCAGACAGGAACTAAGCACAGCTAAAACTCCACAAAGCTAAATCAGGGTCAGACAAGCAGAGGTCAATCGCGAGCATGGGGTCATCCATGACGAGAGTTGTCAGAGTCCAGCCGAGGGTCAGGGCAGGCAGCTGGGAATCAGAGATAAAGCAGGATCAGAAACAGAAGATCAGGTCCAGATAGAAATGCTCGGTAATCCAGGCAGGGTGGCACAAACAAAACTTTGCACTGAGTGTGGCTCGATATAAATAAGAAAAATGTCACAAAGTTCAGGAAGTCCAAGCAGGCAGCCCCCACAGCCCGCAGCGGCTGTCTGTCTGCCGGTGTATCTAGCAAGCGAGCTCCGCTGGACCAAAGGAGGCGGGGTAACTGCAGCCAGAGAGCTGCAACAGTATTCTGCCGAGAATGATCTCTTCTTCAACCACTGCTCCAGCGGGTAGAGAGAAAAGATGTTCGTACTGATTAATATTCTGCGTGAAAACATCACGTGCCCAAAGCTGAGACCCTGATTGGTAGATGCGACGACCTGTCAAACTTCAGATATTTAAAATTGCACCACGTCACCAAATTGAGCTGCAGCCAGACCTCCACGCCGCGCTCATCGCTCAAATCGTGCTGCGGGACTTCAGATCGTCTCATGTCACGTCTGTTCCATTGAATTAACATTGAAACTGGCCGCCTCTAATCGCATTCGGTGTGAATTCACCTTTTAAAAAGGGTCTAATGACCTGCAACAGTCGATCATGTCTGAGATTTCTTTATGTTTTAGGACACAAATGATGACAGAAAGTACTTTGAGCTTAAAGCAGTAAAAGGCGACTCGTTACAGAAAGCTTTTGTTTGTGGCTACTTATTGTCCTCCTTTTCAAAATTAGCCACTAATATTAATTAAATCTGTTTTTAAGCAGTTGTAGAAGATTTAAGATAGCTACACTTAAGGCTTTGTAGCATAAAGCGCTACAAACAAACACATGGACTGGAGTCTTTAAAGTTTAGTGCAGGTGTAACACACCAGAGTGATATATCAGATAAATGAATCTGTAAATGTGTCTGCTTGGTGACAGCACCATATGGTGTGAGCTATATTTAGACTTGACAGGTAAAAGAGAAACATATTTTATCAACCTCAACAAAGCTCAAATAAACAGCTTTGATGGTAATAAGAATAGGGATAAATGTGCGACCTTCTGTCTCACCTGTATTACTGACTAAATGTTATTATAGGATTATATTTAAACACTAACACAAAAATGTATCTCATCGAGAGTAATGTACTTATGACTCAGTGTGTCATGTTTGCAGGTTTTCCTGCTGTTGTGACACGTTGGCAGTCTGTCTGAAGGGTGGGGAGTAACTAAATATAGAAGCTGCTCATAGAAGGACCATGAAAACTAAAGTGGAAATGTTTTGACGAGTGCAGACATAATTTAAGCACACGCTCATCCCAGCAGATCTGCACCCATCTGTGCTGGAGCACACCTGTTCTCCTGCTCAGACTTATTTCAGTCCAGCGCTCACACCGACCCAAATGAACCAAAACAGAACGCTTTACACATGACAAACTGTAGGTGGCAGTATGAACTCTTCTCGTCGGCTTATCATCCACCAATAATAGAAAGAAGAAAGGATTGTGGGACTTTTACAGCTAAAACAGTGTTCAGAATTTTCACCTTGATCTGTTTCTGGAGACCATATATAGTTTTTGCACTTTAGTTCATGTTTTGGCCTCTCAGCAGTTTGGGGGTCTCAAGGCGAACAACTTGATGGGGCCCTCTGCAGTGGTGGTATTAAATATTGCTTTTTTAAAATCCTTATCCAGTTTAAAACGTCTGCAGCGCAACTAATTTGTCACGTTTTACTAAAGAAGGAAAAAAGACACAAAATGCTGTAATGAAGAAGCAAAACTATTTATGAGAGCTGTCAGGCGATTACATTTTTTAATCGTGATTAATCGCATTGTCCATAGTCAACTCGCGATTAATCGCAAATTAATTTGTGCCCTTTTTTTTGGAAAAAAATGTGTGCTTCGTGGAATTTAGCAGTTCTACATTAATTATGAAAACAAGAATGACAAAATTAACAGTTTTCATCAGAAATACTTTATTTTGTAACATTGTATTGAGATAAACTTTCTTAACAATAAAAGGCTGTAACATAAAATGCCTAACAAAAGCCCAAGTGCAAGTGAAGGGCATTTTAAATTCTAAACTTCAATCAACGTTCAGTAAAATAAAATAAAAAACATCAAAAATAACATTTCCATAACACTTTCATGTTCATTTTTTGTCAGGACCAAATCTTTTCCTCCTCTGCTGAACTACAGTAATAAATGAAATAGAGATTTATCATTTCCAATTAACTTTTGTTTTTTAAAACATTAAAGACTGAGAAAAGCGGGATACTCTGTGGATAGTTTGACAGTCTGTTACTGCCGCCGCGTTCTCTGGCTGCAGCTCGATGCAGCGACGTGTCCAGCGGAGCTCACGCCATGAATATGCCGGTAGACAGACTGGGGTTGGATCACGCTTAAACCTCCAGAACTTTGGGATATTTTGCATATTTTTGCGAAAGAGGCGAAAGAGGGACGAGCCACTCACTCAAAGATGAGATTTATCTTTTCATCTACAAATAACTGGCGTTGTTTAAACTACATTTAAAACGTCCCCCGGTGCACTTGCTGTTTGGAACCTCGGGGGTCCGCAGCTCTCAGGTCGCAGCGTCGGATGCGAGCCGGTACCACCAGACGTGGTACTGGACGCGAACCGGAGCCGGGTTAGGGTGCAGGAGCTCTTCGCGTCCTGGTGCCGGGCCGGTTCTAGCTAGCAGCTCGGTGGTTGGAGACCCGCCCGTCATCTAGTGAGAGCAGCCGGCGAGTTAGAGGGCGATGAGGGACGCCTGTGCGGTATGGAAAGGCACGTATGAGTAAATCCGCGATTAATGCGTCATGCACATGTCAAATTAACGCGTTTTTAACGCGACAAATCTGACAGCCCTAATATATATATATATATATATATCAGGTTTTACTAAAGAAGGAAAAAAGACACAAAATGCTGTAATGATGAAAGAAAACTATATACATATATACATATATATATATATAATTAGAGCTGTCAAGCGATTAAAATTTTTAATCGCGATTAATCGCATTGTCCAGAGTTAACTCGCGATTAATCGCAAATTTACATGTGGCCTTTTTTTAAGG
>NC_050522.1:1542319-1547223 GCF_002922805.2 Oryzias melastigma | reverse complement strand
TTTAAAACGTCCCCCGGTGCGCTTGCTGTTCGGAACGTCGGGGATCCGCAGCTCTCGGGACGCGGCTCCGGTTCGCGTGGTCCAGTACCCCGTCTGGTGGTACCGGCTCGCATCCGGCGCCGCGTTAGAGTGCAGGAGCTCTCCAGGTCCTAGCGCCGGCCGGTTTTAGCTCGCAGCTCGGTGTTTGGAGACCCACCCGTGATCTAGTGAGAGCAGCCGGTGAGTTGGAGGGCGGGACGCCCGCGCGCGTGGTATGGAAAGGCACGTATGAGAAAGGCCGCGATTAATGCGTCAAAAAAATTGTCGGCGTCAAGAACACGTCAGATTAATGCGTTTTTAACACGACAAATCTGACAGCCCTAATATATATATATATATATATATATATTCAAAATAACTATTTTCTGTCTCTCCTTTCACCTTTACTCTGCTTTGTCTCTTCTCATTCTTGACTTTCTTTATCATCTTCTTGAGTTCCTTTGATTCTGTTCCTTTTTCCTGTTTTGTTTTTCTTCCTGCACTGTTTTTTGGTGCTTTTACTGCTTTTTTGTTTTCTTTCCACACTCTTGGAATAGTCTCTGCTAAAGCTAACATGCTGTCAGTGAAGTATTCCGTTGCTGCTGATTTACAGAAGCGGTCTTATACTGTTTCATTGATGTTGTTTCTTTTATTATTACAGAGACACATAATGACAGCCATGAGTATTTATTTATTTTATAGAAATATTTTGTTTGGCTTTTTTTTCCCAGTTTGGGGCCCCAAAAAGTGTTGCAGGGCCCCAGGCAGTTGCCTACCTTTGCCTAATGGTGAGTCCTCCCCTGCGTCTCAGTGAGACCTTTTAAACACCGACTGTTAGGTTAGTGACCACATAGCTTTGGAAAATGTCGACGCAACAGGTTTAGTGATCATAGCAGATCCGTGAAACTGAACCGGACTTCATAAGTGAACATGATTAACACTCACTCATTCTCCAAGTTCATTTCTAAGGTGGCCCACAGTGGCACATTTAGGAAGCAATATTACAAAGAACTGGTGGTCCAAGTATCTGTGATTCATCGTCCATTCTTGCTTTTCCATCACATCCTTCATGTTTGTGTGCTATAACTGATGCAGGTATGCTATTAAATTAACCCTTTGTCCCTGTATTATTGTAACTCGTTAATAAATACTTAGGTGGACTCATAAACCAAACTCCAGCTGTGTGGCCCAGGTCCCTCTGGGGGGGGGCTGTATACTGAAGACCACTAATGGAGCCAAAACTGAGTATTTTCACCCTCTGTAGATTAAAACTGAATGTTGACTTGTGTCATATATTTGTACATCATCTTATAGCAAATAATGGAGAAGCATGGACTTACAGCAGATTATGTGAGTCGGTGTTTTATGTACAATCACGTGTTTGTCATGGGTTTAACCTGTTCATGAGGGCTAGCATGACTCTGCTTATGACCACACCCATTGTACTTATACAAAAATATATACTATTTCTATAAAAGTATAAATGTCTAATTATGTATTAACACAAAATAAATAAAATATTTTCAACGCAGCAATGGTGTTTCTTCTTTTTCTATACGATTTAAGTTAGAATTCATTTATATTGAATGTATGTTGTTAGACATATTTAATTGGTGGATTTAGGCCTGAATTTATTTTGAGATGATTAACATTATTTATTGAATCATCGTTAGCATTTTTAAGCTTACAAATCTACAGTGGGGCAAAGAAGTATTTTAGTCAGTCACCAATCATGCAACATCTCCCACTTAAAAAGATGAGAAGCCTGTAATTTTCATAAACTATAAGAGACCAAATGAGAAGAAATAAAATCAGAAAATCACATTGTCCGATTTTTAAATAATGTATTTGTAAATTATGGTGGAAAATATGAATTACAAAAGTTCAACTCAATACTTTGTTATCTTTCCTTTGTTGGCAATGACAGCAGTCAAACATTTTCTATAAGTCTTCACAAGGTTTTCACAAACTGTTGCTGGTATTTTGGTCCATTCCTCCATGCAGATCTCCTCTAGAGCAGTGATGTTTTGGGGCTGTTGCTGGGCAACACTGACTTACAACTCCCTCCAAAGGTTTTCTTTGGGATCTGGAGACTGGCTAGGTCACTCCGGGACCTTGAAGTGCTTCTGATAAATCCACTCTTTTGTTACCCTGGCAGTGTGTTTCGGATCACTGCCATGCTGAAAGACCCAGCCTCGTTTCAATTTTTAAAAGTAAGGATTACTTAATTAGCCTGTATTTGTTTTAGATTAGTTAAATGTATAAACTGATGTCTGAGGTTCACTTAGATGATAAACTATGTAGGTTTTTACATCCTGTTGACCTGAAGACGTCCTGTTTGTTCAACTCTACCTCCAGAATGAACAGATTTTATATGTAAACCAAAACTTTGGTAAAAAATGTTGATCTTGTATGAGTTAAATGCACATTTAATCTTATGCTGCACAACATTGGTTACTAGCTGCCCAGAGCAGCACTGTCATAATTCTTTGTGGCACAAAACGCCTTTTAGTTTGAAAATGAATTATTTGAGCTTCTGTCAAATATATATACATATATAAATCACATTTTGAGAGGTGCTGGGTTCTTTTTATATTTGCTTTTGTTTCTTGCCAAAAAATAGACACAATTCCTATTTATTATTAAAAAAGAGGGTCATGAATGCAAATCCAAATGTCCTTAAGGATAAAGTCTGGCTCCTTCTAGGTTTCAAAAGTTCCTGATGTTTTTCAGACCTTCTGAGGACGAAAAGGTTTTCCCAGCCAATGTGGAAGAGGACCAAATCACAACAAGGCATGAAATAAAGCCATACATTTTCTCACTTGTGATTTAAAGTAATATTTCTTCCAATTGCATAGTTCTGAATTTGTGTATGATGTCATCGGAAAGGACATTTTTAATCAGCTGTAAAGGGAGTGAACATTCCTGAAGTTGGCTGAGAACGCTGATCTTTTCTGCAGACGTTCGTGCCGCTTCAATGTCTGAAACTCTCAGCCCCTCAAACAGGAATCGAAGCCTCACTCTTCCAGTCCAGGAACATCTGGCCTTGCACCTGCAGCTCATGAGAGTGACATTTTCCTGAATGTGAGATCAGAGCTGTTCTGACGCCTGAGCCAAACATCTATCTGAAGCACTAATCTGTCACAGGGCTTAATATCAATGAGATCCTGCCGTAAGCTGACTTAGCAGACAGCAGCTACATAACACACGGGCTCTCCATTAATCATGAGACTCATCCTGCTGGATTTTCCATCTTGCTGACAGATAAACGAGCAGAGAAACAAACACTGAAACCACAAGTCAACCGCAGCTCCATCTTGGCAGGAAAAGCACAGCCAGCTGCCCCGGCACCTGCCCCGCATTGGCCGTACATCAAATTAGGTTGGAGCAATCTCACGAAAGAGCAAGATATTACTGCAGCTAGGACACTGTTCCTCTCCTCCAGCAGGCAGGGAGAGGTTTGAGATTTGCAGCTCCAGGGCAGATGTCCACTCTCAGAACATAGTTCAGATTGTCTCCTCAGGCTTCATGATTCTCAAAGATAAAGGTTTCCAAATGAAAGGTTATGAAAGAGTTTTGTCACACTGTTCTTCTCTCATGTTCAACTCGAAGGATGAGCTTTTCTTTAAATCCCTTATGTCCACGATGTTCATTTATAAACATGTTTATAACTGAAATACAACGTTTCACGTTGAACTGCAATTTAGCTTTACATTGATTCCAATTTAGCATTAAAGCATTTTCTAACATAGGAGCAGTATAAGTAAGATGAGGCAGAAAATGCTCCTTATTCAAACGCTTACAACAAGCTTAAAGAATCCATTTAGGAAGTGTCTGAAGCCAACTTCTGACTCAACTCACTGCTTCCTTTAGGGTTTAGAGAATTCTAGAGTTTTAGAATAAAACGAAAAGGAAGTTGCAGTTTTGATCTTCTGTCAAAGCCGGGGTGTCAAACTCAGTTGTATAAGGGTCCAAGATCCAAAACACACCTTAGGTCGCGGGTCGAACAGGACAAAGATTTATTTAGCACTCTAAAACTACATTTTGAAATTTTAATACCGTAACTCTGTGACAGACTGGCCACCTGTCCAGGGTGTACCCCGCCTTCGCCCATCAGTAGCCGGGATAGGCTCCGGCACCCCCGCGACCCCGAAAGGGAAGAAGCGGTTAAGAAGATGGATGGAATACCGTAACCTTTTTTTTTTTTTTTTAAATAATCTTATACTTCTTTTCTATATTTTATTGTTATTGCTTCTGCACCAAGAAATGGGGGTTGCTTTTAAATTTCATTGTACAAGTGCAATGACAAATAAAGACTATTCTATTCTATTTTAACATAATTACGAACTAGATATACAGCATTACCTGTGATAATGCTAGTGTGAATGCTGTTATCTGAATTTGGCTGCAGAAGATGCTGAAGCTGTTAGCCAGCTAAAATATTAGCTAAATGCCAAATTAGCCCTAAAACATAGACAACGCAATAAGATAACATAAGATAAGATAACATCGGGCCATTAATAACTATAAAATAAAATGATATGGAGGACCAGATAGAATTACCTGGAGGGCCGGATCCGTGTTATCTCACGCTCTAACTTGTATAATTTTGACAAAATATACTTTTAGGGTTTAAGTTCATTTATTCTGGAATAATATTCCTGCCTTTTTACTATTCATAATTATGTTAAAAAATTACAGTTATAAAGTTTTAAAATTTGACATTCTGCTAGGTTTTTGGACTATTTCTTCATTTACTACGATTTTTTTAAATTTTTTTTATTTATTTATTTATTTATTTATTTTAACTTGTCCTGTCCAACAGCTGAGCCAACAGATGTGGGCTGAGAGCTTCTTGTGTTGGGCAGATTTTACTGTCACAACAG
>NC_050522.1:1539476-1542115 GCF_002922805.2 Oryzias melastigma | reverse complement strand
CAAGACCCCCCCGGTCCCGTGCCTAATGGGACTTCCGTTCCCCACGGACAGCACCCCCACCAGACGAGGCCAGCCAGCCCAGTCCCCCACATCCACCGGGACCCCGCCGAAAAGGCGGGCACCAAGAGGGTTGCCCTACCCCGCCCCAGAGCCAGGGAGGGAGTGATCCCAGCCCCCAGGTGCAGGTGGGGTGCTAAGATTTTTTTTAGGCTATTTTGCATTTAGCTAACATTTTAGTATGCAATCAGCTTCAGCATTTTCAGCTATCAGCTTCAGCATTTTCAGCTATCAGCTTCAGTATTTTCAGCTATCAGCTTCAGCATTTTTAAGCTATCATCACTAGCATCTTCAGTGGCCAAATTCTGCATTTCCACTGGCATTATCAATGGTAATGCTATATATCTAGTTCATAATTATGTTAAAAATTACAGTTTTAAAATGTAGTTTTAGAGTTTAATAAGTGTTTATCCTGTTCAGCCCGACCTAAGGTGTTTTCTGGATTTAGTGGCCTGTTAGTGCTGTTCACCTGTCCTTGCAGACTTCGTACGTGTTGCCTGACTGTCAGAATTTAGGGTATTAGATAGAGTGTAGTTTGTGAGGAAATCGTGTGGTTACTGACTTCTCACCTAACACTCAGTGCATGCAGAATCCCTCTCACTGAACATTCAAACTCAAGAAGAATCTAAAAATCATGTTTCCCGTTGATTATATGGAATATGAATTTGCTTGATGAGCGGTAGAACCTAGTATTTCTGTGCTCATTTGCATAGGGAGGTTCGAGGCTGTTCCATATATATTTTACTATGACTCTGCTCTGTCTCCTGAAGTTCATTGCAAGAACTAAATTGAGTTTTACAGATCATGTGGTGACCTCATTTCTTTGATTATAAGTGTGTTTTTCTTCAATCAGAGTCATGTTTGTCTGCTGAGCCTCAGGTTGCTGATCCCTGTCTTAGAAAAACAACACTCGATCGGGTGGAGTCCAGACCAATCAGCGTGAAGCCTTCCGTCTGTGATTGGCTGGTTTTGTAGCACATTTGTAACACTGAGTCATGAGTTGAGAACAAAAACACAAAGATTGAGAGAATCAAGAGAACGTGTTTGAAAACAGTTGTGTGAAAAATATTGATCGGGCTGATGAAAGTCATCAATGAAAACATTTACTTTGTGACCAAAGAAAGAGATTTTAAAAGCACAGATGGGATTTTGCGTTTAATATTTTCATTTAGATTTAAATACTATATTATTATTACAGTTTAGGAAATGTTTATGTGCATTCTGAGCTGAAAAATCTCATAGAAATCAGAAATGAAATGCTAAATCATCTGAGAAGCAAAAATGTTTCTTTTCTGAGAATTTCCCTTGGTGCTGTGTGGGTTATAAGTGTTAACATAGTGATTGTTGTGTGTTTCCAGCTCTACTGTTAACGTCTGTGAGCTGACATCCGGCTGACCCTGGTGACCAGAGGCTCTTACATTAGCAGGGAGTTTCCTGGGGAAAAGGAGACTTGCTTTGCTGCTTCTCCACGCTTTTTATCCAACTTACAGACACATTCAGAGTTCCCTCAGAGGGAAGGCTGTTCAATAATTCAGGTGGTTAAGTAAGCTTGCTGGGACGAATTGCTAAAAAAAAAAAGGCTGTGCTTCACTGAGCCAGAGCCTGTTAGGGAAGCATGTGACTTCAGCCCGTTCACACACTGGTCCGAACCAGAACGTGGTGAGGAACGTGTGAGCAATGAGTCAAAGAGACGAGGTCTGCGTCCTTTTCTGTTCTGCTGCCGATTTACAGATCCATCACATGTTCTCTCAGAGGACACCAGCGTCTTTACCCCCATCGCTTTGATTTTAAACCATGAACAAAAGAAAAATGTCTTTCCGGAGCACAAAGACTCAAAAAATGCAATGTTGTCAATTTATAATGAGCACCTCAGTGTAGCTCCACACTGACCCCTGCTGCTGGAATATAAATCTGCATCTTTGTATCAATAACCACAACTGTTCTGTAGGAACAGTTTACACTTTTGTTTGTGGAAATTCCTGACCACAGGGATCCTACTGAAACTTATCAAAAAGAAAGCGTTGTTTGTGTTCCCATGTAGCATCAAATGTAGAAAGGTTTATTGCAGCTGGTCTGGACAGTGCTTACATTTCTGCTGTGTGTTTGTATCCTTGTGTGCAGCACCCAGTTCAAAGAGCACAGCAGCATTATGTTTTACTTCAGCCAGGATGATTACAAATCCAAAATAATTCCCTTTAGACCAGGCGTCCACAAACTATTTCTTGTGAGGGCCACATACCTGTTTTCTTCTTTGATGTGGGCCCGGGTTTCGGTTTGTAGGCTAACAGGAAAAATTTAATAATCAAAACCATTTATGGTTTCCAGAAAGCCACACATAGCTAAATTTTAAATAATTTGTTTCTGTAATTTTCAGAGAAAAAATAATACCAAAGTATTTAAAAAAAACTAGATATATAGCAATACCTGCAATAATGGTAGTCATAATACTGTAAAATGAATTTGGCTGCTGAATATGCTAGTGCTAATAACTGAAGATGCTAGTGCTAATAACTGAAGATGCTAGTGCTAATAACTGAAGATGCTGAAATTGATAACTAAAAACGCTGAGGCTGACAGCCAGC
>NC_050522.1:1538642-1539467 GCF_002922805.2 Oryzias melastigma | reverse complement strand
AAAACCAGGTTAGCCAAAACAGCTAGCAGGTAGTTGAAAAAATAGCTTATCTGTAAAATAGCGTAAAAATCTGAAAAATGCCAAAATTAGAATTTAGCTGTCATATTAGCTAAACTCCAAAATAGCCAAAATAGACTGAAAAAAGCGTAAATTACCCAAAACAGCTAGCATGTAGCTAAAATATTTGCTAAACCCCAAATTAGTCAAAAAATCTAGCAGAATGCCAATTTTTAAAACTGTAACTTTTTCACATAATTATGAATAATAAAAAGGCAGGAATATTATTCCAGAATAAATCAATTTAAACCATAAATAACTTTCAATATTTTACTCTCAATAAAATATATTTGTTCAAAATTATACAAGTTAGAAATTAGCAGAAGATAACATCGGACCATTAATAACAATAGAATAAAATGGTCTGGAGGGCCAGATCCGGCCCTCCGGCCCTTGACTTTGACACGTCTGCTATAGATCAACAGCCCTCTTGGTGGATGTTGTTTAAAAGTTCTCCTTGTGATTCTCTTGACTGGTAAGGTTTTGTTTCCCTCCTAACTGAAACTTCTGCTTCAACCAGACTTTGAACTGGCACCAGAAATACTGGATTGTGCCCCCTTGTGGTTGCATTGAAAACAATTGTATAAAGCTACAAAAATATCTGCATTTTGTCCAGACATGACCCCAACAGCCCTGCGACAGACTGGCGACCTGTCCAGGGTGTACCCCGCCTTCGCCCATCAGCAGCCGGGATAGGCTCCGGCACCCCCGCGACCCCTAAAGGGACGAAGCGGTTAAGAAGATGGATGGATGGATGGCTGACCCCAA
>NC_050522.1:1536039-1538483 GCF_002922805.2 Oryzias melastigma | reverse complement strand
AATGCCAATTTTTATAACTGTAACTTTTTTTTACATAATTATGAATAATAAAAAGGCAGGAATATTATTCCAGAATAAATCAATTTAAACCATAAACAACTTTCAATATTTTACTCTCAATAAAATATATTTGTTCAAAATTATACAAGTTAGAAATTAGCAGAAGATAATATCGGCCATTAATAACAATAGAATAAAATGGTCTGGAGGGCCGGATCCGGCCCTTGACTTTGACACGTCTGCTATAGATCAACAGCCCTCTTGGTGGATGTTGTTTGGATTGATCCAGTTTAAAAGTTCTCCTTGTGATTCTCTTGACTGGTAAGGTTTTGGTTCCCTCCTAACTGAAACTTCTGCTTCAACCAGACTTTGAACTGGCACCAGAAATACTGGATTGTGCCCCCTTGTGGTTGCATTGAAAACAATTGTATAAAGCTACAAAAATATCTGCATTTTGTCCAGACATGACCCCAACAATCTGTTTCAATGTGCTGTAACGGGACTGTCAGCTTTGGTGTCAACATCGGTCAGGAACACTTTTTGTACAAGATATGTGCAACATTTATGAATGATCTGAAGCAACACAGGACGCAGTACTCATCAGAAATGATTTGTAAAGATCCCAGAAAAAATCTAGAAAAATGTGGAATAAAATATTGTGTTTAATCATATTTTGATCAAATCCGAAATGATTTTTTGATCTTACACAATAAACACATCGGGCGTTGGGGCAGAGAAGACGTGATCTTTTGAAAAGGAAACATTTGTCCTACTGTTATAAAGTTTTTGCTACAGTGAACCAAAAGTTATTTCACCCTGAAAAGAAAGCAGACATTTGCTGGATTCCATACAGAACACTTTTGCTGATGAAAACAGAAGGAAGACCAGAGGAGACGCCGGGCAGCAGCTTGGTTTTTGACTCTGTTTGCTTTCTTGTTCCTGTTCGCTGAGCCGCACTCGTAGAACCCTCTGCTGCTCTCTTGGAGATCAGATACGGGAATTTTTGTCTTCATAGGAGCAGGAACATTTGGGGTTGTTTCTGGTGGGACTGTCCGCTTCAGTGTGCGGCGTTACCCCATCGTCCATGACCTGAGGGTTAGTACGGGACACTGCAAGTCTGAAGAGAACAAGGAGAGAGACATCAAGTCAAATGGATGAAAATTAACACTAAAGTGTGTCTAATGAAATAAAACCGTCTAAGATCTATGATCTGTGGGTTGGTCTCTCATTTCTCCGACTCATAACCAGGTTTAGTCCAGACTATTTGGGCTGTTCTCCAGTCCTGGAAAGATCTTTTCCATCTAGTCTCCAGGTCTTGTTTTAGCACAGGAGTGTCAAACTCAATCACACGAGGGGCCAAAATCTAAAACACACCTTAGGTTAGGGTCAAACAGGATAAACATTTATTGAACACTCTAAAACTATATTTTTAAAACTTTAAAATATAGCCTTTTAACATGGACCGGACCTCGAAACACGGCTGGTACCGGTACTCTAACCCGGGACCGGACCCTAACCCTTAAGGCTGGTTTATACTTCCATGCGATTTGTAATCGTTACAGAGGTCGCACGGTCATCGGAGCAGAGTCGCTTCAGTTGCATCAGAATGCTGCACCTGCTGATGACATCACCCTGAAATGTTACGCCCGGAATGCAATCGCGGGCAAATCCCATCATTTAACTTAAATTTATTTCAGCGATTAGAGTACGCAAATACACAGAAAACCATGTCCAGAAAAATATATTTTAACACGGAAAATGATGAAAACTTACTGAAGAAGTTAAGAAACACTGAACCTCACACAGAGAGAGACATAGAGTGGACAACTAGACAGAAAATAGAGCAAGTTGCTGGAAAAATGTCTTCTTTCTCATATCTTACAGCACTAGAAAATGCAGTTTGTTCCTTTTTTATTTTAATTTTGTCATCTTTGTATTCCCTGCTTCTGTTTAGCGGACGAACTCATCACTTCCCCCTCTGTCTTCCATGTACCTGTCTGAGCAGGATGCTGATCATGTTAAAAAATAAACGCAGAACACGATCGCGTTGCTCAAAAAGTATAAACACCAGTCAGATGTAGATCGCAGTTAAAGCGGAGAGTTGCAGTCAAATCCAGCCAACATTAGTATGAACGAGCGACGCAAGTGATTATGAATCTCTTGGAAATATAAACCAGCCTTAACCCAAAACCCGTACTGATCTATGTCCAGTCCCTGGTTAAGGTTAGGGTTAGGATACCAGTGCCGTCCACGTCCCAGTACCAGACCAGTACCAGACCAGTACCGGTTTGCTGCCAGGAGGTTGGGGAGCCTTGATTTAATTAGACGTCAAATAAAACGATGAGTTGGGGGACACCCAAAACCTCCATTTTTGAAAGTTCAATTCAATTAAATCTTTATTTATAAAGTGCTTTTCATGGCCCGCGCCAGCTCAAGGTGCTGTA
>NC_050522.1:1519024-1535148 GCF_002922805.2 Oryzias melastigma | reverse complement strand
TGTTTTCAAATTTTCACATTTTTTCAGTTAAAATGTCTATTTTTCAAGTTTTCAATCTGTTTTCTCGTTCACTTTAAACTGATCCAGATTTGACCTCATATGAAACCATCAAAAAAGTTTTATGACGCTGTTCCGCTGAAGCATAAATGATGTCGTCTGCAGCCCTATGCATTTTCAATCTTACAACACTTTCGATTTAGAGCAGAAAAAGAAATTCTTCATTTTTATCACTTGTCTTTTGTGATACTCCCCTCCCCCCTTGAAGCAGCTAAAATGGCGTTGAGCTCCCATTGACATAAATAGAAATGGCTGTGATGTCACCGATAGAAAAAGCTGTACTTCACGTTCTGCGGTACGGATATCGCCTGATTTCACTATTTTGGGACCAGACGACGATAGTAAGCAGTGATTGGTTGAAGAATCTGTCAATCAAACGCTTCGAACGCCACATGCTATTATTGAGGCATCTGATTGGCCAGTTTATATCTTGAATAAATAAAGAAAATATATCGTGGAAAAAAAATTAGGTTTAGTGAGAACATGTTAAAAGAGGATTTTGGCTCTCTGGGACCAGCGGGTACTTCCTGTTTGGAACGCGAGGGGGGAGGGGTTGATCAGTCCAGTTCTCTATGTACTGTCAATGGGAGCTCCTGATTCCTGGGCTTTGCTCTGTTTCACACAGTGTTTGTGTGAAGGGGATGAAATGGGAGACACCACGGCCCTGCGGAGGGTTACTGGGGTTTTCTAGTGATGACGTGATGGAATAGATTAACCCTTTAACACCAGTGCTTCAGCTCCAGCGCTGATTTATTTTACTTATCGTAACTTTTCAACCATTAACGTGATTCCTGCAGATTCTAAAGCAGAGAAAAGCAGCTTTTTTATTTATGCTGATTGGCTGAAAAGTTACAGTATGTTACAGAGTTATTTAAGTGTCGCCGGCGACGTCTCAGGTGTTAAAGGGTTAATGTTAGGTTAGGGATTAGAACTACCACACTATGGTTGACAGCAAATCTAAACTTTACCTGGAAGTGAAGCATAGCTATCCAGAGCACAGCTGGAGACACAAACACAGCAGATTGAAGATTCGTTCAGCGTCTCCTCAAACAATCACTTTCAACTTTTTTCAGAAAAATCACAAACGCACTAATCGACACCAGGTGGCGCCTCGAGGCCAAACAGAATGAAGGAATCATTTGCTGGGTTGAATTTGGTGATGGAACCTTCTTTTTTTTTCTTTAATCATCAAGCAACAGAAACAAGGCAGCTCAAATTTATCAGAACTTTGTCAATATTTACTCAAATCGTCTCACCTGGAAAAAGCTTCATCCAATCCATCTTCTGTTTCCTGGAACACAAACAGTTAGGTTCTCTACTTTTGAAGGTAATCCAGGGATTTTTTGTGAAGTAAAACCTAAACAATATATGTCAAAATGACAAAAGAATAACTAATGACTGGAATAAAAAACAGGATTCTTCTGTTCTTATCTGATTTTTCAGGTGTGAATCATTGAAATCAGAGAAAAAGTCAAAGATGAACATAAAAGTTATTTACGTATCAACTTTAGAGTTAATATTCTGTATTTAAAACATTTTTTAACATTTAAAACTGCTGTTTTAATCCTCAAATGTTTTTCTGATTGAATACAAGTTTTACATGAAAAAAAAATTTTTTGTAGGTTTTTATTTCAGTTCAGTTTAGGAGAGTGGTGGGTTTGCTGCTTCTCTGCCTGAATCATGAAGATGCTGGAAAAAAGATGGATTCCCTTTTAAAAAAGCACAACTAGGAGATGACGGTACCAAAGCGGGGATGTTGACGGTGTCAGGAGGGCTGTGGTTCTGATCCACCTTCCTCTGCGCTCCCGTATTCCCACCGTCTCCCAGCTCCAACAGCTTTTCTGCGGCAACATCTAAAGCAGGAGAAGCAGAGACTGTTGACATGGCGCTCTGAATCTCCCACCCTCACTAATCACAGGAGTTGTGTTCTAAAAATACCCCGCCATAAGTGAAATCCAAAGTAGGATTATAGACTCTTTAAGGCTGTAAAACTCCTCACTACACACTTTCTTCACTTTCCTCTGACATACATGAACATTTTTACACTTTTCTCTCTTGTTTAAACTCTCAAAGTTCAAACATTCCTAGAAAAAGGATTATAGAATGAAAACAAAGATCTGATTGTGATTTATGTGGGTTTGGCACACTGAACAGATTCTGTACAGGAGACGGGGCATGGAGGGCGTTGATTGACAATAGCCAATCGGGATGCAAAATTTATCTGAAAAAAAAATTGGCAAGTCTGTAAAAGCTGAAGCCTAATATTAGCGAAGGACCTCTATACTGCATTTTTTAGGCTTCTAAAAAACTTAAATCGGCTTTTGGAATCAAAAAGAAAAAAACGTGCACAGAAAGTCTTTTTTAAAAGGGTAACACAACAAGACAGTCTGAGACTGACTCCACTCTTCAGCCTAGATTTGAAAAATGCAACACAAAAAAAAGTAAAAGGGGGGTGGGGGGTGGGCTGAGAGGGGGAGGTGTGGTCTAGATCTGTGATTGACAGTGAGGTTAGCTTGAGGTAACTAAAGGATCTTTTTTATTATTGTCTCAATGGAAATAAAACAAAAACATTAGAAGGGTTAGGATCTCCAAGCAGGCTGCATCCCACAGTGGCTCTCTGCTGGCCAGCCAGCTAGGGGCCAGTTTAAGCAAGCTCCACAGCGCCGACCTCCGCTGCTCTGGGTGTTAGCACCACAGAGTAAGCTCCGCTGCTCTTGGCATTGCGGGGAGGGCTCCAACGATCTCAACATTAGCTCCAAATCTCTTTACACTAGCTTCAACATTCTCAACATTTGCTCCAACACTGTCAACATTATCTAAAAGGCTCTCGATATTAACTCCAAAGCTCTCAACATTAGCTTCAACAGCTGACATTATTTCAAAGGCTCTCAACGTTAACTTAATTGATCTCGACATTAGCTTCAACGATCTGGACATAAGCTCCAACGCTGTCGGCATTAGCTTCAACATTCTCCAAATTAGTTCCAACGCTCTTTACACTTACTTCAATGTTATGGACATTAGCTTCCAATGCTCTCAAGACTAGCTTCACACTCTTTACATTAGCTCTAACGGTCTCCACATTAGCTTCCAACGTTCTCAACATTATCTCCAACACTGTTGACACTAGCTTGACATTAGCTCGAACGGTCTCCACATTAGCTCTGATGCTCTCGGTGTTGCAGGGTGATCTTTAACTCTGTTTCCAGGATTCAAAGATGGGCGGAGCTTTTATACCGGAGCTGCAGATCATGATGATGTGAAACTTCCGAAATGACATGGAACTTGCACCAGTTGACCAATCACGAAACTCAACTGTAATACCTTTTGTCAACCTGTAGGGGGCAGTACTGAAGGTTTAGCGAGTTATTTTGGCAATATTATTAATATTATTATTATTATTTTTTTTAACTTGTCCTGTCCAACAGCTGAGCCAACAGATGTGGGCTGAGAGCTTCTTGTGTTGGGCAGATTTTACTGTCACAACAGGGATTTATTGAGTATAAACCCCTGTTGTATTTCATGCTAAACTTTAGCAATATTTTTTTAAATTGTCAGAAATTTGGCAATGACCAACAGACAGCCCTTTAAAAGCCCCATTTAGGTCAACAGACACAAAAAGTTGATTTGCAGGTTGGTTCTCTTTTAAAGTCCAAATAGCCTTTTCTACTTTTGTTGCCCGGTTCTAGCCCTGTGACGCCTACAGGTGTACATGACGCCTACGGCCCCCAACTACCACCACACACTCAGATGAGTTCAACAGGACGTAGATCGGAGGTTTCCTGACCCGCTCCTCTGAGACTCCCCACGCTGTTGGACCTTTCTGAGCTGCTGCTCGCATCTCCAGCAGAACCAGACGTCACTCTTCTTCCTTTCTCTGTGAAGAACAGACAGAAAAAAACAGCTGAGGCTAAAATAACAGACCACAACGTGGAGAATCTCAGAACCAAAGTAAAAAGATGTTCTTTTTAATCTAAACATGTATTATTCAATGTGTAAAAACTGAAAAAATCAACATGTTCAGGTATGAAAATATATGAAAGACTTGTTTTCATGAAGTAACATGAATCATAGTTTCATGAAAAGCAATCATAACAACTCAGACACTGCTCAGATTTGTGGCATTTTTTCTTTTACCAACCAAACTCTGACTTTTCTGCAACAATCAACTTTTGCACCACCAACATGTCTTAGTGACACCTTGAATTAACGCCCTTAAAACCAGTTTGGGAGGTCTCTCTGGGACAGAATGAGTTTAAACATTTAAACAATTAAAAACATTTTTTATTGTAGTTTCAAAACAGTGCGGGAAGGCATTGATAATTGTGTGGAACTTACAGGTCACACCTCCTTCGTTTGATTTCAGTCACTTTTACCAGAAACTTTTAGGAAGTGTTGAAACACTGAGAGGTTCTGAGCTGCTGCGTAGACCGTGTGTGAAAGCATTCCCGGCGCCGCTTACCTTCTCTCGCTACCTGCCAGAGCTCAAACGCCACAGTGAAGGCCTGAGCGACCGTCAGCGCCACAGCCTGCGCCTGCAGACAAAACGCAGCAGAAAGGTCACAGTAAACATGGAGGCTCCCTCACTGTTTCAGCTCAGATGAAGCTGAAGGATCTCCAGGGTTTCAGTGGAACCTTCTTTAACCTTTTGTATTCTCTTGTGAAGCACTTTTAACACTTCTGTTTTTTTTTCTTTAACCTGCAGTTTCTCCTGCTTTGTCTGAGTCGACAACAGCAAGCTGAGAGACAAGGAGGACGAGCGAAGACACAACGATTAAAGAAGTAGTACTGCCACAAAGGATTATTTTAATAGTCGACTAATCACCGATTATTTTTTCTGATTAGTCGACTAATGGAGTCATGGGCAAACTGGATGTAAAGCACACATCTTAACCATCATTAGCTTTAAACTAACTAAAAATGTGATACATAGCATTACCTGTGATAATGCTAGTGTGAATGCTGTAAGCTGTATTTGGCTGCTAGTGCTGATAGCTGAAGATGCTGAAATTGATTGCTGAAAATGCTGAAGTTGATAGCTGAAATCACTGAAGCTAATAGCCAGCTTAGCCAGCTGCCAAATTAGCCTTAAAAAAAGGAAAAAGCCAAAGTCAGCCAAAACAAATAGCATGCAACTGAAATATAACCTAAACTCCAAAATAGCCTAACTTAAAAAACAAAAAAAAGCCTGAATTAGCCAAAAAGCTAGCATGTAGCTGAAATATTAGCTAAACTCAAAATGTTCCTAAAAACCTGTAAAAATCCTGAATTAGCCAAAATAGTTATCATGTAGCTGAAATATTACCAAAACTCCAAAATAATCTAAAAACAACAAAAAAAACCTAAAGTAGCCAAAATAGCTACCATGCAGCTGAAATATTTGCTAAACTAAAAATGTTCCTAAAAAACCCTGAATTAGCCAAAATAGTTATGATGTAGCTGAATTATTAGCTAAACTCCTAATAACCTAAAAAACAAAAAAGCCTAAATTAGCCAAAATAGCTAGCATGTAGCTAAAATATTAGCTTAACTCCAAATTAGCCTAAAAATGGAAAAAAGCCTAAATTAGCCAAAACAACTAGCATGCAGCTGAAATATTAGCTAAACTCAAATAGACTAAAAACCGTGATAAATGTCAAATTAGTCCAAAAAGCTAGCAGAATGCCATTCTAACTATCAACTTTACTACACTCCAACTCCATACAACATAAGGTAACAACTTATCGACTAATAAATTAGTCATCGACTATTTTAATAGTTGATTAGTCGTCGATTAGTCGACTAATCACGGCAGCCCTATAAAGAAAAGTGAAAGTTTGTTCAGAAATTGACAAAATGTCTTAATTTCTGTTTAGTTACAAGATAAATGTAGATAATTTTTTCCCCTAAGAACAGCAGAGGAAATCATGTCCAGAAACGTTTTTCTTTGAGCAGTTGTGTTGACGTGCCTGAACCATTGATGACTCACCTCTCTTCTCTTGGCGCACAAGTAGGCGTGACATTCCAGCGTCCCGTTGAGGGCGTTTTGCGTGATATAGGCAAAGACTTTGTCGTGCAGTTTGTCCACCGTGCAGTAGGATATTCTACAGGTCACAAAAAGAAGAGCGCGGTTGAAGACAAAGTCTCCATCACATGACTGCCAGGCAGCCCTTTCACAGCTGCTCCGCCATCGACTGTGTTTGGACTGATTGACCCCTCCCCTTTCCTCATTCTAAACAGGAAGTGGTTTCAGGAAGCCAAAATGCTGAGAGATAGCCCGATAATTGACAGATTTTCCGAAGCTGCTTTCAGTGGAAGAGGTCACTCATGATTGGCGACAGTAGTTGCCATAGAAACCTGACTCAGACTGACTCAGACCAATCACTGTCGTCTGGCTCCAAATGGTGGCGTCACTATCGCAGAAAAATGGCACCAGAATTGGTTTCAATTAGCTGAAGTTGGGGGTACGGCATGTTCTGTGGGTGATGTCACAGCCAGCTCTGTCCAGATCTCTATATACAGTCTGTGCATACCTGTAGATGGAGACGTTTTCCAGGAGCTGGTTGGTAGTTCTGTCGTAAATGGCGATTCCCTGAGGAGAAACCTTGAGAGAGACCTTCTGGGGCTTCTTCCCACTGGCTTTAGCCTGTCCGGAGCAATTAAAGAGACAATGTTTCCTCCAGATTTAAAGAAAAAAGAGGAGCACGATCATACCCAAATACAAACTCTGGACTGCTGTCTCTGCATTCTAACCTGCTTTTCCAATCTTAGTAATCTGATTAATCGAAGAACTTTTTAAGACTCGACAATAGTTCTTGTGTGTTTGCATTAGATGTTGTGGATCTTACAGTTGAGGAATAAAAAAAAATCTTCATTTAGTTCATCACCCTCTGCCTCTTTAAGTGTCTGGTTTTCAGTTCTTCATTGTCAGGTCATCTGCTCTGTTTTGTCACCTTTTTGCTTCCCCGTGTTTTTTTTTGTTTGGTTTTTTGTCGCGTCTACGTTTATTTATTGAATGTGAAAGTTTCTGTCACCCATACGGGTCTCTGCACATTGAGTTCTACACCATCAGTTTCCTGACTGTATATGCAGACAGGCTTTCCACTGGACCAAAGGGAAGTTAAAGGGTCACCAAGCTGTGAAGTTGGAGGCTGACTCTGTTAACTGAATAAGACAAGTTTCACGTTTCCACTTTGACGGCTTTTATTCTCTTTTTACATCTTTCCGACACAACGTCTCACAACCGGAAACCCCCACCCTCACATCCCCCAACGACTCCTTCCTTCGGAGTAGAACGCCCCCTAGCTTTGTGGGGTGGTAAGTGATTACAAACAGTATTACAAAACAGTAACAGACTCCACCCACTGCCGAAATATTAAAATCCAGTCAGAGGGGCGGGGCTTGGGAACAGGACTGTTATCATGACTGGAGCTGCAGATCATGACGTCAGACTTCAATAATTTGATCAGTCACGACATTCAAGTGTAATACCGCAATTTAACCTGTAGGGGGCAGCACAGTGACAGTTTCTGACTATATTTTCAAAAACTGAACAGGTTTATTTTAATTTGTCAAAATTTGGCAATGACCAACAGACAACAGCTTTAAAGCCTCATTTATGTAGTTCAACAGACAAAAGAAGTTGATTTAGAGTTTGGTGACCCTTTAACTTCTGAGATGAGGTGACACAAATACCTTTTTGTGTTTCAGGAGCAACTACCCCCAGACATTTTCTATATGGTCTAGTCTTGACAGTGCAGTGTGAGTACAATCCAAACCAGGGGTGGACTAACAATTAGACAAAGGTAGGAGATCTAACACTCTGGAGACCCCAAGTTGAGCATTACGTGTCTAAAATAAATTTTACACCTATAACTTTGTCACAAAAAGCCCCCATATCACTAAAAGTGTTTCGTCCTCCCCCGTCTCTCTGAAGCAATGCTATACTCCAGTCAAGAGCAAGTCAAGAGAAGTCAGAGAAATTGTTGCCAGACTGGGCTGTTTCCAGCTCATTAGGACATTATTCAATTCTGATTTTGTGGGTGGACATAATTGGGCCGGTTTGGGAGTGGTTCTGCAGTTTTTACATTTATTTTTAAATATGGTTCAACCAGAGACACGGGGTCCGGGGAGGAAGTGTCATCTTCTCGTTGAGCCACTTTTCTCCTTTGGAATCTGCATGGAGCCTCTGGTCACACGCAAGACGGCGTCAGAATCAATCTGTAGCCGGAAGCGGAAATCGTAACTTTAGCCGGTTGCATCGGCGCAAATTTCCTTAACTGTAAAAAAAAAACTTTCAAAATATTTTAAAATCTTTTCAAAAATATCAGCCTTTGAATGTGAATGAACTGTAACTGTGTTTTCTCCTTGAATCAGCTGATCAGAGCCGCAAAATGCCGTTTTTTTCTCCGTGACAGAGATTGTCATAGAGAAAAAAAACTGTAAAAAGGGTCGATAAAGGAGAGAAAAAAAGGGAAAAGGGTCAAAAGCTTAAAACAATATTTTTGCTGCAGCCTTCAGGGGGAGGGACTTCCGGCTATTAATTCTCCGGCGCCATATTTTTTTCTCTGAAGCCAGATTCTCTTGGAATCTGCAGGATTTATCATGTTAACGGTTGAAAAGTCACAGTAAATCAAAGAACATAAACACTGGAGCTCTGTTGTTAAAGGGTTAAAAGTTGGAAATAGAGGCAAAAAAACCTTTCAACAAAAATATAATTTGAATGATCTATAAAGTCCAAAAAAATTGAGCAGTAATGATTAAAGATGATCTGATTCATAATGACAGACACCCTTACAGACCACAGAGACATCGGCTCATTTCACTGCTGGATCTTTCACTGACTCTGACCGTAGCAACAATCCTCTTGACAGCAGAGGCTGACAGCTCCTCTCCTTTGGGCTGGTCCACCAGCGTCATGCCCAGGTGACCAAGGTTAAAGGTCATCCCCTCCAAGATGGTCTCCCGTGTGTCGGTCCAATTCTCCGGAAGCTCTGTCAAAAGTACACAGAGAAGGTTGAAAACATGAAAACTTTCAACATGAATGCATTTTTTCAACTGTTTGTTGAGTAAAAGTTGTGGATATATGGAAAGAACCTGTGGAAAACAGAAGTTAGAGGAATACAAAAGTCTGCTAAGCTTTAATCTGCTTTCATCTGGAGTGGAAACTATGAAGGTCAGAGGTTCTGTGGATGAAAAAGCAGGGGTCTCTAAACTACGGCCCGCGGGCCAGATCCGGCCCTCCTCCACATTTGGCCCGGCCCCCCAAACTGCTTTGACTAAATTAGACATTTTTCCAGTTTTTTAGGCTAATCTAGCATTTAGCTAATATTTCAGCTACATGCCAGCTGTTTTTGTTAATTTAGGCATTTTTTTCCAGGTTTTTTTTAGGCTAATTTGGAATTTAGCTAATATTTCAGCTACATGCTAGCTATTTTGGCTAATTTACTTTTTCATTTTTTTATGCTATTTTGAGTTCTAGCTATTATTTCAGCTACATGCTTTCTGTTTTGGCTAATTTAGATTTTTTTGAGTTTTTTAAGCTAATTTGGCACTTTGCTAATGTTTTAGCTAGCTATCGGCTTCAGTGTTTTTAGCTATAAATGTAAGCATCTTCAGCTAGTAATCTATCGCAGGTAATGCTACATACCCAGTTTTTTTTGTTTTTTTTTTACATTTTAGTGTTATTTTTTCAGTGAAGATTACAGAAATTGATTATTTTAAATTTGGCTATGTGTGGCTTTCTGGAAAACCGTAAATCTTTACGTTTAGGCTGTGATTGTTACACTTTTTCTGTTAGCCTACAACCCCCCCCCATCAGAAAAGAAAACAGCGATGTGGCCCTCACAAGAAAACGTTTGAGGAACCCTGATGTTAAAACATTAAATGGATAGAACTTGACAAATTTACAGAAAAGAATGGAATTGGATGGATGAATACTTTTTGATGAGAACATTTTCTCTCATACTAAAGGGAGTGATCTTAGAGAATGGGCAATTCAAGTGAAATAACTAGAGCTTAAGAATGGTGCTGTACGGTGGAACATGAAGAGGTCCTGGTGCCGCTCCGCAGACTCCCTCCCTCTGTCTCGGGGGAGGGAGTCACAGTAGGTAAGAGCTGAAAAACATCACCTCAAGGTTCATCCTTCAAGCTTTTTATCTCTTCTGGGAAGTGGTGCATACCACAAACGCATGCTGGAACATGTTCTCACACACAAAGGAAAGCTGCAGGATGTCAGAGCAGCCAGAGCTTCTGCAGACTAAACTATCGGAAACAGACATACCAACAACTGAAAGACCAAAAGGTAGATTCAAACAAAGAAGCAGCCATGCTACCAATGCAAAGTTTCAATAATTTGTGACACAACCATTACAAAGTTTTTATCGTCCACGTTCATGTTAGTTCAAACACAAGTGAGATTTGAGGCTCAGTGAAGGTGATGCCGCAAACTACAGCAGGGAAGCCACAATTAGTTGATTAATCACGACTAACTGACTATTAAAATAGTAGACGACTAATTTAATAGTCGATTCGTCTGCACGGCAGAACTTGTGTTCCGTGTTAGCATTATGTGGATGCATAAGTACCTGAAGAGGAAGCGCGTTGTGACTAAGAATGATAACGCTGAAGAGGGGCTGTCGTCTAGGTCAGGGGTCAGCAACCCTTCACTGTAAAGGAGCCACCTGGGCTCATTTTCTACTGATCTAAACCTAGAAGGAGCTGCATAGTCTTACTTTAACCTTTAAGACATTTGGATTTGCATTCATGACCTTCTTTTTTTTAATGATAAACATGAATTATGTCTATTTTTGGTACGAACAAAAGCAAAAATATGAAAAGAAACTAGAATCTCTCAAAATGTTATTACTTTTTTCACATTTAACAGAAGCTCAAATAACGGCTCTTCAAAATAAAAGATGCTCTGTGGATCATCTCAGTGCTGCTCTGGGCAGCTAGTAACTAATGTTGTTCAGCATAAGATAATATGTGCTTTTACTCACAAAAGATCAAACTTTTTACCCAAGTTTTTCTTTGCATATAAAATCTGTTCATTCTGGAGGTAGAGTTGATCAAACAAGACGTCTTCAGGTCAACAGGATGTAAAAACCTACATAGTTTATCATTTATGTGAACCTCAGACATCAATTTATAAATGTAACTAATCTAAATTAAATAAATGATAATTAAGTAATCCTTACTTTTTAAAAAATTGCTACTTTCTTTTTTTTTTTTGTTCTTTTCCACCTCTTTCTCCTCAGTAATCTTACACTGCTGGGTTTTGTTATTTTAGTTTGGGGTTGGATCTTGGTAGTCTTAGTTTGCAGGCTTTGTTTGTTTGTTTTCTTTAGGTAGTTTTGGTTAGGAGGAGCTGCTGATTCTGATGGTCGACATGGCTGGGTCAGCAGTCTCCATGACTTATCTTTTAGCATCAGCCTCGACTTTTTATTCTATTTTATGTTGGTTTTAATCTCCGTTTTAAATTTGTTTTATTTGGTTTTATGCTTTTTATGTTTTACTATTGGCACAATCGTCTGTGTTTGCTTTCCTTGCGTTCAGCACTTTGGGCCTCCTTGACTGGTGGAAGGGGCTTTATAAATGAATGAATGAAATGAAATCTTACGTTTGGCCAAGGAGCCACCGTGGAGAGATAAAAGAGCCACATGTGGATCTGGAGCAGCAGGCTGCAGACCCCCTGATCTAGGAAAGCTAAGCTAACATTAGCGCAAACTTATTAGTTAAATGTTTTCTGTGAATCCCTGCAACCTCTACCACACTGGAGTGAAATGTCTACTGAAGGGAGCATCTGCTCTGCAAAGAGATTTAGTCTTTTTGCAAAACATGTAGAGTAGACTTTCCTAGCTACGAGCAAGAGCCAAAAGTCAGAGTGTAGTAAAGTTGGATAGAGTTGTGAGCACCACAAAATTCACTTTAGTTATATTTGAGTCAGTGAGACCAAAACTTTATCTTTAGTGAAAAATAGTGTCTTTGTTACCATAGTTGACCTCGTTTGATTTAAGTCTTGTTTTAATGCCAGAAACAAATGCAGCTGCAGGATTCAGTAAAGGCGAGGGTCGGAAACTCCATTTACCTTGGGATACTGAAGGTAGAGTCTGGCTGAGTCTGGGCCGTATGGGGTTCCATTTGGGCCAAAAATATGTTTTTGCATCCACTGTCTATATCTTTGGTCCATTGTTTATGTCTACGGAACCATTTTATTGAACATTTGTTCATGCCTATGTACTAGTAAGAAATATCTTTTGCGTTTCCTGTGAAACGACAAGAGCTAACGACGCTAGCAACTGTTGCTAAAGACTTTTCTGAAGACCAGATCCAACGACAAAAGTAAATGCAAAGTTTTAAACATAAGGCAAATACAAAGCTATCTTAAGGATGGACATGAAGAAGATATTGATTAGTATACATTAAACTTTCATATTAGGGCGGGGGCCGTAAATGGCCCGCGGGCCGCCAGTTTGACACCTCTGATTAAAAGTTTAATAAACTATTGTCTTATTTGTCTTTTTTTCTAGTTAGTATGTAGCTTAAACAGTTCAAGTTTAAAGCTTATGATGGTTAAGATGTGTTTTACATTCAGTTTACGCATTCAAGCGTTTTATCGATTAATCGTTAACCTGCATCCTTGTTGGCTAAAAGAATCTTTTTATGGTGACGTCAGACAAAATGGTGACAGGACCGGAAATGCGAATAGTTACTTCCAGTGTTTAGGTTTAGAATGGCAAAGCTGACAGCTGAACACTGTTTAACACAATTTTACATAAATAATAAAAGGTAACCTTACTGATTTCAACAGAAAAATGTACAATAGTTATTTTATGAATGTCCTGCTGAACTGCCTTTGCATTTTCTGTCTTAGATTGTTCACAAATCTAAATACAGATTTGAATAATCCTCCAATATTTAAGGTTCTATTGAAAATTTTGACCTTTAATTTGAGCAGATATTATTCTAATTTTGCTTAATGCTATATGCACGTGTTTTGAGTGTTATCAGCACAAAAAATGGTGAAAATTCATGTTGGCCACATTTAATAGGTGCAGCCAAGATGCAGATGCTGCATGTTTGCCACACGTGTTTAAACTGCACCCAAGGCAGCATTTAGTTGTTTTTTAATCAGAGGTATTTGTTGTTTTCTGGGGTATTTTAAGGAGTAATTGTAAAAATAGGATTGTTTTTTTTTTTTTAAGTGGCACAGCGAATCTTTTAAGTGCTGCCACAAAGCCTTGTATTTTTAGCTTTCAAAATAAGAGCGGCCAAGACAAAAGTTCAGCTCTGGCCGTGTGTATTTTAGAAATTATTTACGACTAATCCCTTTTTGATAAATATTGTTGACGGTTTCAAATGATTTTTCTCCTTACCTTTATTATCCTGCAGGATCAAACACAGTTATGATCAACAGCAAAGAGGAGCTACGTCAGAAAATAACACAACAGTTATTAATTTTTCTTTATTGTCAGACATGTTGTCTGACTTTTGCTCTGTTTTTAGTGATTTTGTGAACACAGAAATGTAATATACTTTAGCTGGACAGAAAAGATCATCTGCAGCTCGTCTCATCCCCATCGTGGAAAGCTAGCATTAGCATTAGCATAAATTAGAAGAAGAAAATCTAAATGACCTTCATAGTCAAACAAGCAGCATAGGATTTTGGGGAAGCAGCTGTGGAGCATTCTGCAGGAGAAATACTGACATTTGATCTAAGAGGGAAAAACAATACAACCTGATAGGATATTTATAAATAGATATTGTACAAATGTCCGTTACAATTGGCTAGGTTACCTTTCATGATTTACGTAAAATTGCTTTAAACAGCGTTCATTGGCGTTCTCAACCACAGATATAATAATATATAACCAGAAGTCCCTCTACACACTCGCCGTTTTGTGTGACGTCACGTGAAAAGTGTCTATAAAAGCATCAATATTTACTTTAAGAGGCACCACTACAATATGCTCCTTTAAGTTCTGAAACAGAGACCGGCAAACAATTGATATACCTTTCCCTTCCACTGCTGCCATATGTTAGCTAAATATTCAGCGATTTCAGAAACTGTCCAAAATGCTTCACAAAAAAGGCGTTTGCAGCTTTTTTTTTTCAAAGGAAGTGGATGTTTTCTGCACATTTTTAAAGATGACCGAAGGAGGTTTTGCCTGCTCGACCAACAGCAGCTCTGCTTTCACTAATCCCAGGAGCGGAGCAGGTACCAGGCACCATGCAGCCTGGGAATGCGAAGCACTCTGAGCTCAAAGGCCACCAACGGCTGTGAGAGGAAACAGCTGAGTTCGTGTTTGAACACAGAGACCTGATGACCCCAATCCACACAAACCAATCCACCATCTGTTATGAGGGAGGTGACTCACGATAGAACAAGGTGTTGGAGTAACTTCTTCCAGGACATAGAACTACTTTAGAAAAACGGCACACACAGTTAAAACATTTTGACATTACCTTTTTTTTATTTGGTTTGTGTCACTCATTGATAATTTTTGATGTAACAGTTGAAGTTACTTTGATTTACTGTAAGTTTTTTAATTGGTAGCATGATAATTCCAGTAGATTGTGACTCGTTAAGCTGCTTTTCTCCTTCACAATCTACTGGAATTATCGTGTTAATGGTTGAAAAGTTACAGTACATTAAAGATTTTGTGTTTAAGCGTCACCGGCAATGTCTCAGGTGTTAAAGGGTTAAACATCTGGTCTGTTCGTAAAGTTTGAAAATCTGGCAAAATCTGATTTAAAAGTTGAGTAAAAAACAAATATTTTTCTGCTGGTAAAAACCAAAACTGTATTTTTCAGCAACAATGATGAGACCAAGAAGTAATATTTTATCCTTTGAATAAAGTTTGAGCAGTGATTCAAACAAAACTGAAACAGGAAGTGATGTCATCTCATCTGTTTACCATCTGCATCAGAGGATCAGAAGACATTTTTGGATCCACATATAAGAACCTGGGTCCAATTTGAAAAAAGGCAGGAGAGATGAAGCATCTGGTTTGTTAGAACTAGGGCTGGGTATTGATGATCATTTCCAGAATCCATTCGATTTGATCCACTCAATTGAATTCAACTCACTCCCATTTTGAGTTTACGCGGTTTACACATTTAGACACAATTGTTTAGAAATACATCAAAAATCCATCCATTCATTTTCCTGACCGCTTTGTCCCTTTCAAGGTTGCGGGGGTGCCGGAGCCTAACCCGGCTACTGATGGGCGAAGGCGGGGTTCACCCTGGACAGGTCGCCAGTCTGTCTCAGGGCCTCAATCACACCCATTCACTCTCACATGCACACCTAGGGGCAATTTAGAGTCACCAATTAACCTATGAAGCATGTTTTTGGACAGTGGGAGGAAGCCGGAGTCCCCGGTGAAAACCCACGCATGCACGGGGAGAACATGCAAACTCCACACAGAAAAGGTCCCAGCCGGGATTCGAACCGGGGCCTTCTCGCTGTGAGGCGAGAGCGCTAACCACTGCGCCACCGTGCAGCCCATTGATCCAGGCTCTTGTGAATCGAAATTAATAGTTTCTGGAAATTATAATTGATACCAGCCCTAAAATTCAGGACGTGGCGACATTTGTAATTGTAAGACACGAGTTGCATTTTTACTCACCACATGGTGGTGGTGAGGTTTCAAGAAAAAGTTAACAATTTACCGAGGCTAGACAATTTTTCTCCAAAATTTGACATCAGTCATTGGCTGCTCAGGCACATTTTGAGGTTGCGCAGTGGCAGTCCAGTGTTGGGTCCGGATGATGCCATTACAAAATTGACCACGGCAAGGTTCTGCCAATGCCTCACCATCGCGCAGTTATTTTGGTGACCGTAGCATTGAACACATTCACATGCTCTCCTTCACCCTGCCGAGCTGCTTCATCATGCCTAAATGTTTTAGAAAACATTGTGTCATTTCATTTTTGTAGGAGCTGTTTAAGCACCACCAGAACAGTTTCAAAAGTACTGGTTCGGCACCAAATAGATCCAAATGGTACCTACAGTAATGTTAAAAAATTAGGACACCCTATGAAAGCCTTTAGAAATATAATTAGAAATATACTTCCAAAATAAG